>NW_026294606.1:12090957-12138457 GCF_007827085.1 Peromyscus californicus insignis
AATGGTCTTCCCATCCTGGTCTGTATTTATATAACAGAATGCCTGCCTGCACTTGAGACTTGGCGGTGCATATGTCCATCATGAACATCCACCACTCACTTAGGGGTGAAATGGACAGGAGATGTATATGTCAATAATTTACCTACTTAAAATAATTAAGTGTGAATTTAAGTTAAGAGAAGACGTCAATGTTCAAATGAAAACCTTGGGCCAATGAGATGGTTCAACGGGTAAAGCCTGATGACCTGAGTTCGATCCTTGGGACCCACATGGTCGAAGGGGTGAACCTACACCTGCAAGGTCTCTACACCCACATGCATGTCATGGCATGTGGGTACCACCCCTCCTCCAAATAAAGTAATGTAATAGTAAAAAAGAAAACCTTTGTCTCTGTACTTGAAATGCATACACACATGGGCGTGCACGCACACAGACATACACACATGGGAGGGAGGGAAGGAGGGAGGGAGAGAGACAGGGTTGGGGGTGGGGAAGACTTTGAACACATAGCTACAGATGCAGGCAGCTGATACATGTAGTATTTTGGTGACTCGAGTACCAAATGTTTTTTGTCATCAGGAATGTGATTTTCTGAAGTGATGAACCATGCTTGGTACCGTTCCAAGCCAAACAGGGAAGAGCTTCCTCTTATCTTCCATCGTAGCTAGATTCTTAGACCCTGTATTTACACATGAAATGTCAGATTGTGGGCTCAGATAATGAACAGGTTTCTCCCTCCATACGAAAACTCAAGTGGGCATGCAGAAGTCATGTGAGAAGGTGCACAGTTTGTTCTCTTGTGGGACGACTAGCATCTCTTTTATTCCTACCAAATGCCAGAGGCACTCCTTAATTGTACCAGTGAGTCAAACCTAGCATGGTATTCTGCACTGGCTGGATTACAGTGCAAATAGAATTCTTAAACCCACAATGTCTCTCCTGGTAGAGTTAGCACACTGAGTGGGGGAGCGTGGGGATCGGAACAGGAACAAATGAGCAGATGCAGAGAAGCTGGGGACCCTGAGCTCCCAATTCCAGGGCACCTGCAGGAAAGAGTGCTCAGGCCCAGACACTGTCTCTCTGAAGGCTGGCTCTTGGTGGACTGCTGGGGGCTTGGATTCACACTGTCTGACCTGTTTGTGCAAGCAAATTGCTTGATGCCAATACCAGGCTTCCTTCACTATGTGTTTCAAGAATTCTTTCCCTGGGGAGATGTAAACAACATCTGCCCCCCTCTTCATAAGGTCCCAAGACAAACCAAAGTACAATTCCACCAGGGGGCGAATGAATTTATTGGGCTTGATACAGAATATAGCTGAGGGGTTGCTATCAGGAGCATGGGGTACTCCAAGCAGCCACACGGGAAAATCTTCACCCAGCATGATGGCAGCTTCCCCATAGACACAAAGATGGAGTCCGTTCAGTTACCCTTCCTCAGATTATAAGCTCTAGTACAGTCCTGGAGATGGTAAGGTCATGTGAAATTAGGGCAGAACTGTATACCAGTGTGTGGGAGCAGAGGCTGGAGCCTTGGTGAGGTTCAGTGGTCCTCCCCACCCCTCCTTCTCTGAGGAATGTCAGCAGTGACAGGTCCCCTGAAGATGGTTTTATGCAAGCAGGCACAGCTGATTGATGACAGTGACAGCTACTCTGCTCCGAGCACCCTCTTCCGTGACACTGTGCTATGTCCAGGGGAGTCGGTTTGACTGGTTCTCAGTGCAGATGCTGGTATTGAAGCCTCTGTCCTGCCAGGAGGTGACAGTCTACACAACTATTCCAAGTTGGTGCTGGAGGAATTAACTGCACTGGGAAGGACCCTGGGAGTTGTCACCTGGATTCCTCCAGGTTTCGTCCCACTACCTTTTTCCTGTACTCATTTTGTGTCCCCCTGAGGCGGTAAGTAACAGCAGAGGGTCTAGCTACCTAGTGAGCCCCCAGGGAGTTCTCTTAGCTAACCACCAGAGAGAGGTCGTCTTGGGGACTCTATACACTGCAGAAACATCACTTTTCCCTCCCTGCAGGAAACTCCCTTTGCCTGGCGATTCTGGTGGCCTCTTCTGAGACTAGTTCTATGGGTAAGCTTCTCAAAACCTATAAGCTTACATATCAGAAGCCTCAACAGGTCCTAAAGATGAGACACAAGGTGTGACCCACAAGGAGGTATTATACAGTTGACACCAAATGAGTGACCTGGAGCTAAACTCTTAGGAGGTGGTATCAAGGTAGAAGGAACACAGAATATGACTGTCTGAATTTATCGATTTATTTTATCACATTTATTCATTGTGTGTATAACATATTTATTCAATGTGTGTATGTGTGTCCGTGCCTGTGCTCACACTCGGTGTGTGTAGGTCAGTGGAGGACATGTGGGAGTCAATTTTCTCCCTCCACCATGTGGGTTCCAGGTATTGAACTCAGGGCATCAGGCTTGGCAGGAGGAACCTTGACTTGCAGAATCATCTCTACAACCCAGTCTGCGTTTATTGAGATGCGTTGTGTGGCTTGATGGGTTAGAAAGGACTCCACCTGGTGGCTTGTATGACAAAGACACAATAGTGTACTGGTTTTCAGAAAGAAGTAGGCAACCTCGCAGAGAGAGTCTGAATTGTCTCAGAGAGAACCAAACCACCTGGAAAGGTTAGTGCTCTGGACACTAAGGACGCCGATATGAGCCAAAGCAGAAAGAGAGGAGCATGCTGCTAGGATCTGAGCAAGGGGGCCTTAGAGTTGCAGTTTTTGGAAACTATATCCGACAGCCACGTAGAACATAGACCTCTGAGTGGCAAGCTTGGACAGAGAGCTAAGGAAATTTTCAAGCAAAGTGTTGAAGGTGATTATATTAAATTTCCCATTGATGTGTCAAAGTCCACTGAAGGGAAAGAAGCGGGGAGGGAGGGGGAGAGGAGGGAGGGGAAGGGAAGGGAGGGAAGGAAAGAGGGGAGAAAGGGAGGACAGGGAGGGTCACTTTAGTGTAGCACTAATCTTAAAGGGTCTTATTAAATAAAAACAAACCCAGGGCCAGATATTGGGGTAAATGCTGGAAGATCAGAGAAGCAGAATAGGCCACAGCTACCTCACCTTGCCAATTCCTCTGTTGATCCTGTTTCCTCAGACTGGATGCCTCTGAGTCCAGAATGAATCTCAGCTGAACTGCTACTCAAAAGCCTAAAAGCTTAACCAGCTCTAGTTCCTGGTTGCCATGCTTTATATACCTTTCTGCTTTCTGACATCACTTCCTGAGATTAAAGGCTCACTTTCTGGGATTAAAGGCATGAGTCACCATGCCTGGCTGTTTCCAGTGTGGATTTAAACTCACAGAGATCTGGATGGATCTCTGCCTCCCAAATGATAGGATTAAAGGCGTGTGTGCCACCATCTTCTGGCCTCTGTATCTAGTGGCTGTTCTGTTCTCTGACCCCAGATAAGTTTATTAGGGTGCACAATATTTTGGGGAACACAATATCACCACACTTTAGCTCACAGTTTGAGGGTGCAGGCCACCTTGATGAGGATGCATGGCAGCAGAAGCACACAGCGGATGCAGAGATGAACGCTGGCCCACCAAACCTTGGGATTGGTGAAATCTGGGGTATACACTGGAGCCTGCTTCAGGTGCTGCTACATTATAACAAGCAACTCTGCATGTAATGGCTTAAACGCATGCATTTGCTTGTCTGGATCTGGAAAGGGCTCAGCTGGGCTGGTTTATCTCTGTATCACCTGACTGGGAATGGAATGTATGTTCTCCATGTCTGGTAACATGTTTCTTCTCTCTCTCTCTCTGTAGGCCAGAGATTGCCATCAGGTATCTTTTCCAATCACTCTCTACTTTATTTGTTGAGACGGAGTTTTTCACTGACCATAGAGCTCACAGAGACCAGCCAGTAAGTCCTGAGGATTCTCCTGTCTCTGCCTCCCCAGCACTGAAGTTATAGACATACACTAGCACACCCAGGTTTTTTATGTAGGTGCTGGGGATCTGAACTTGGGTCCTTGTATTTTTAGAGTAAGCACTTTTCCAACTGAACCATGCCCCTGGCCCAACATATTCTTTTTTGTATGTGGTATTCTCATGTTCCAGGGTCACTCAGTGGATGGTGATAAGATATAGCCACTTAATTCCTGGTACTTGGATTCCAGGAGGCAAGCGGGCAAAGCTGCCAGGCCAGGCCAAGAGGCCCGCGTCCCTGTGTGTTAGCTGTTCTGTGGAACAAAGCAAGCAAAGGACCTGACCTGCAGGTGGACCTGTGGCTCGGAACACATCATTGGGGCCATTTCTGGAAAATGGAGTTGATTATAAAATCTAGCGGGGTAAATATTTCCTTTGGTAGCAGTGATTGTGTCCTGGAAGCTGAGACCAAAAGTTGGGCTCCAAACATTTTTGTTAGTGTGCAGAGAATAAGAAATCATAGCTGAACGTGCTAGGGAGATGGATTTATGGCTAAAGAGCATGCCGTGTCAGTGTGAGAACCAGAGTTTAGATCCTTAGCACCTCATGAAAGCTAAAGCAGGCATGGTGGCCTGTGGATAATCTCAGCACTTGGGAGGCAGAGAGAAGGCAAGCAGGATAGTCAGTCAGACATGATTAATCAGTGAGCTCTGCCTTCAGTGTATACGGTAATAGAGGGAGACAGAACCTTCCTGAAGTCTACCCTAGTAGATGCATTCACACACCTACACACACACACCCACACATGTGAAGATGTATATACACATGTGCAAACATACCACACACACACATACACACACACAATAAATAATAGCTAAAACTACTGATTTAGTGCACACTTGTATATAATTTCAAATGAGAATTAAAAATGTCACTTTAATATTTGAAACTATAATACATTTTTAATGATATGTTAAATAATAATTAATATATGAGATATGGAAATATTTTATTGGGACATCCCCTGAAGCTTCTGGTAACAAACACTGGATTGTGTTAGAAACACATGAGTTAGTGCCGACTATGTGACTTTTCCTGGTGAGACAGGCAAAATATCTACTCTCCCCAGATAGGGAGTCAACCAGACCAAAGCAGCAATTCTCTGAAGTCCAGTTTGGTGAATCAGCGAGTTTATTGGGGTACTCACAGGAGCATGGATGACTTAAAGGCAACTGTATCACTAAGATGCCCAACCCGGTATGAGAGATGCTCATGACAGCTGCATCCCTGGAGTGCCCTGCATGTGTTTATTGCTTGTCTAACCTTAAGCAGGGGCTTTGTGAACCTTGCCAGTTTCAAATCATAGGACTTGTGAGACATGATTGCATGCCAGCTCTCACGACCTCCACTTCCCGTCCCATTTGGCAGTGTTTCCGCACAACATACCACATAGCTGCTAGTACCTGATGCTCACCCAGGCATCACATGATTTGTCTGGAGGATGTGATTGGGTATATCCTCAATGGATCCAGTGTGATGGTCCTCAGGTGGTCAGCCAGAGATGGAAGGCCATAGGGACACCTTCTGTCAAGAGGGATAAGGCAATTCTTTCAGGACCAGATTAACTCCTGAGAGAGCTGGTTGTTATACAGGATCGAGCCTAGCCTCTCTCTAGTCTCTTGCATCCTTTCATCATGGAATTCCTTCACACTCAGCAAGCCCTGCTCATTTGTGAGCTTGCATTGTTGTTATATGCTTTGCTGCCATATAACTAGACAACCCTCACCAGAACCAAACAGCTCATGCTCGCCATAGCCTGGTCTTCCAGACTTCAAAATGCTAAGCTAAATAAACCTATTTTCTTATTAACAGGTGCATCCTTGAATATTTTGTACATTAACAGAAAAGGACCAAGACTGATGTTGTATGGGAATTTACAACGGGATTGAGCTAAAAATACAGGTAACCACGTGGTTGGATCTTAGCATAATTGTGGTGGTCGAAGGGAGTCAGACAAAAACCCATGAACCTTAAGATTCATTTCTATAAACTTAGGAGAGACAAGACAAACAGATCATTTCTATTGCATTGGCAGTGGAGACATGCAGATATCCAACTTAGTATTTGTGCACTTAGCTGCATGTAAGCTTTCCTTTAAGAGGAAGTACGGCAAATAGTGACCCTAGCTAATGGGACTTCAGTATGTGTGCATTGATCAGTGCTGAAAGAGACAGATAAATGAGTAGTTTGTGGAAAAAAATGAATATAATGAAGTGTTCGGTCTGGGAGCCAGATAGACAGGCACTCAGTAAAATCCAACGTTTATGTCTGACTTTTTAAAATAAAATATTAAGGTGGTCTGGCAAGATGACTTCCAAGCCTGGAGGCCTGAGTTGGGTCCCTGGGGACATGGTGGAGGGAGAGAATTGATTCTCCCAGGCTGTCCTCTGACCTCCACACACACATGTGCTTGGTACATGTGCACCCCCAACACATATATGCATGCACATGCACAAATGAATAAAAAATAATCACTGTTTGAATTAAAATATTAGGAAAAAATCATATTGAGATTTTTGGCCTCCCACAGGATTTCCAGACATAATTCAGAGGGAACAGGTGTTTATGACAGTGTGCAGGAGAGCTCACCCATGCATACTGAGGTCAGAGGTTGATGGCAACGTGTTTCCCCAGGTCACTTCTCCACCTTATTTTTTTGGTACAGAGTCTCCCACTGAGCCTGGAGCTTGCTGTTTCCACTAGGTTGTCTGGCCAGTGAACCCTGGACCTTCACCTATCTCCACATTCCCATTCCCTATGGGTGCTAAGATTTCAGGTTTGCTCAGCCACACCCAGCTTTCACATGGGGTCTGGGGATCCGAACTCAGGTCTTCATGCTAAGATGGACAATGCTATGGCTCCTAACACATCTCGCAGCCCATGAAGATACTGTGTGTCTCTGTGTGTTCAGGGGTGCCTACAGCTTTTGTTCCTGTACAGCCCTTGTGTGTTCATGTAGTCTGACCTTGCTCCTCCTGTTATGGGGGCTCTCCTGCATCACGGGTTGTAATTGGCTGTTGCTACACGGAGAGAAGCTTTCTTTCTTTTGCAGATCATTCATTTGGTAAACAGAAGCGAGGAGTACAATGATTGGGCAGGAATTACCCTGGATTTTCTGGGTATAAAGCTCTGTCTTCAAATGACTGTATTTTCTAATTCTCTTCCAACATTTGATTTCGTATGTTCTGTTTCTCATGTAATTGACACTATGTACAAATTCTGATTGTCAACTCAGGCCCTGGATGATAACGGCCTTAGCACAAAACTTAAACTATTTCTTTTTACACTTGTGTCAATTTAGGCATCTTATTTAAGATCTGAGTATCTCATTTTTCCTGTCTGTGAAGTGGGGGCACAAGCAATACTTATGGGCTTGGGATGCTGCAAAGTTTAAATGGATGGTGTGTGTAACACTTCAGCGCAGGACAAGCCCAGTCTACAAGGAAACAACATGTTCACCACTGCTCTGAAAGCGTGAAATAAGCAAATAAGCTATCATCTGAAAGATGTGTGTGTGTGTGTGTGTGTGTGTGTGTGTGTGTGTGTGTGTGTGTGTGTGTGTGTGTGTGTAGAGGCCAGAGGACATCCTCAGGTATTCTCCTCTGGGTACTATGAATGTTTTGCTTTTTTGTGGCAAGTTTCTCACTGGTCTGGACTCATCAAGTAAGCAAGCTGGCTGGAGTCTGGTCAGTGGCGTCCATCCATGCATTTTTATCTGCACAGTACTGATAGTGCAAGCACTAACTGAACTTTCTCCTCAGGCCAAGAGGATTTTGATGGTGGCCGTTTTTGAGCAAAATAAACTTGATGGGACCAAAAAAAGGCTGACAGAAAAACTATGCCTTGCCCCTGCCCCATTTTGCAGAGCTGAGGTCCTTACCCACAGGCATGAGGGTGAGGGGCAATAATGGAGACAAGAACTAAGAACCTTTCTGCATGATGCAGACATGATGGTGTAGCCTCAGCTGGCTGCACATCCAATTCCCCATTTCCCTCAGATAGTAGTGAAAAATCCGTAAAGTATTAGTGATGAGAACTAAAGTAAAGAATTGATAAAGAATTATTCTTGTAGGTCATACACGGGTCTTCCCCAGAGAGGAGCCAGGGCCCTGACTGAAGTATGCCATAAATTCCGAAGAGGAAGGTGGGCCTTAACAACCAGGTGTGTGAGAAGGTTCGTTGGGCTACAGGGAAGTCTGAGTTTCGGTCTTGTGGCTGCGGGGAGGCTGATGGCCAGAGCAACAGTTAGTCACCGTGCAGACCTGGGCCCATCACGGCTCCCGCCGGACACACATGGATGTGGGCCACCTATAATTAGGAGTGGCAGATGCTGTGGTCCAGGCTTTGCCCGCCGCAGGCAGTGCTGGTGCTCGCCTCCCTCTGAGGATATTTTAGGCTGGGGGATTTTGATTTTATTTTTGTGTGAGATTCACCTTGGATGGAAACCCAGAGCTGATTGATGGCCTTGGGCTGCCTTTTTTATCCCTCCACCTAAATGCAGGCCAAGCCTGTGGCTTCAGTCAACGGCAACAGCTCGCCAGCTGAGATGGCTGCGGATCCCACAGACAGGGCCTGATTTCCGGCAGATGTCCCAGATACCAGGCAGGAGAGCCACCACAGAAATGGTTGCGTAAAAGAAGGTCTGCTCAGTGTGACCCGCCAGCCACAGGCCGGCTGCGCCCTGTTTTTTCCCAGTTGGAAACTTCAGGCATAGCTGAGGTCCCCCCTTTCCCAGAGCATCCCTTTGTCCCAGATACTGGCTCTGGCACGTCCAGCGAGGCTTCTTCTCTGACTGAGTACTGTCACTTGGGGCCTCTACAGGGTCTGTCCCCTGACAAAAGGGCCCTTGCTGCCTCTGGAGCTAAGTTCAGTTTGAAGGGCAGGAATGGATAGCTGGTATCAGTGTCTTTAGCCACCAAGTGTATCACCAACTGCCTCACCATGTACCCCACACTCTATCCACTAGCTACCTCCCCCAACATATGTCACGGAGCAAGGACAAAGGCCAGGTAAGTCCCAGGCAGCCTAGCACTTATCAAGGGACAGGACAAGGGTTGAAATTCAGAGATCTCCACTCTCAGGAGTTCTGTTTGAGGTCTGGCCCAGACACTACTTCACTAGGTCAGTCTTCTGAAAAGAGAATCAGAGGGTATGCTGTGCGTCAGAGGGAAAAACAGGCGAGTGAGGAGAATGTCCCCATAAGGGTAGGGTTGTGTGTATATGCACACACACACACACACACACACTTGTGTCTGTGTGTGCAAATGTCATAGTGCACATGTTGATGGTCACAAGACAGTGTGGTGTAATATTCACCCTCTTCTTTGCTTGAGGCAGAGTCTCTTGCCTTCCCTTGCATGCTCCAAGTTAACTGGCCTATGTGATGCTGAGGATCCTCCTGTCTCTACCTCCCAGCTCACAGTAGGAGCACCTGGAGCTCAGATACATCCTATTATGCCTGGCTTTCTGTGAGTCCTCACATGAGCATGGCAGGTGCTTTTCCAGCTGAGACATCTCCCCAGTTTTCCCATTAGTACTTAATGTCTAGAGCCAGGGGAAACGTGGGCTATGCAAAGCTTACCAACTTTTCAGACATTAGGTCTGGATGTCTGTGAAATCCACAGGGTGTGGATGAAGGCCAGCCCACACGGGTCCCTCGGCAGTAAGCTGGGTATGAGGCAGGAATCCTGTGCTGACAGACAGCACAGAGGGTCTCAGCCCTGCCTTGGGTGGCTGGCTGCATTCACAAGGAGATCTGTGGCAAGCTGCAGCATGAGACTAATTAAAGCGAAGCCTCCCTCTCCCCATCCCTGTCCATGGACACTTCCTGCCTTGCATTCCTTACCCACAGATTCTCAGCGAACCCACGGACCCTGGGTTAAGAGCATCAGCTCCCACTGAGGAAGAAGAGACTGGCTGGTCACTTGATCTGACCTTTTTTCAGATCAACTAAGTCCAACACTAGGGACAAAATGAATGGTACTGAAATGCAGCCTTTTTACGTGTAAACACAATTATATGAAGAAAACACAAAAAAGCACGTGCAGTCTCGCTATTCAAGACAAAACGAGAATGCACCCTGTAGCTTTCTTTCCTATTATGGCTGACTTTCTAGTGGTCTTCTCTGTTTCCATCTGAAGAGGTGAAACCATCCCTCTTAGTAGAATGGGGTAGAAGTAGACTTTGCTTCCTAATTGATCCTGGAGTCCACAGAGGGCCCATAGCTCAAAACTGGGAGGAGTGGGATGGGTAGAACATGAGACTCTCTGTCCATGTGCCCCCAAATCACTGGGAAACTAAATCCCCAGTAGAGCAGTGTTGGCATGGGGGACTGATCAGGTCCTGAGGGACTTTTAGCCCAAGAAAGATCTCTGGCTGTGGTGGGAGTGGGCTGCTACTTAAGGCCTTACTGCTCTTTAGATGACCCGAGGAGAAGATGTTGCCTGAACTTGGACCTGACTTGGTCCAGAGGTGGATCTACTCACCTGTCTCGGATCTGCCCATCAGTGTTATATGCTCTTGGAGAAGAGGTTTATTACTGTGTGATGGTGTGTATGCACACATGTAAGCGAGTAGACACATATGTTTGATGGGAGAGGCTCTGAGATCCTCTGCCCAGCTGTCTGGAGCACTCCATGGGCTTAAGGATGGCACCCGGTCCCAGGCAGCAAGCTCTGGTCCCACAAAGGAATCTTCAAAATTCTAGAAAATAGGAGAGAAGATCCTTCCTGGCTCCTACACTGGCTCAGTCTCTTGTCAGTTTAATTCTGGGGTGTTTTGTCCCTCCATCAGAGTGCCGGTGTGTGTGTGTGTGTGTGTGTGTGTGTGTGCACGCGCATGCGCGCACACGAGCACACGTGCATGCTACATACCTGTGCTTTCCTGTGCTCTTTCACATTTGTCCAGTGTCACACTGTTTGTGTAAGAAGAGTCACCCAGTGGCCCCATGTCACGCTGAAGAGCCACGGCCACTGCTGGAGGTGGTGTCAGGGATCCCACTTCTCTTGGCACTTAAAAAAAAATGTCAAACAACAATAACAACAAAACCATTTATTTCTTGGTCAAACAAAACAAAAGCATCTTCTTTTGACAAGATAACAATAAGTAGCTTAGAAAGACAGGCAAACCTCCTCCTCTCGCAGGAAACTTGGCTCTACAGAATCTAAACATCAAAGGTAAAAACCACACAAGCAAGCAAACAAAAAACATAGTCCTTGCCATTGTGATACAAACCAGAATGGAGCATCAGTCAAGGAAATCCAGTCAAACTTCAGGCCCTCCATCAAGACTTTTGCATTGTTTCCATGTAGTCAAAATCTGATCTAATTCAGGACACCCGCTCTTCCTTCTGGCGTGTGTGACTGACTATGTGGCATCTGCCACCTCTGTATCAGTCATCAAGTCCTAGAAGTGTACCAACCATTTCTTTATCACCCTTCACCACAATGTGAATTCTGTCTTTTTCAGAAGGCAGGGTGGGAGAGCATAGCTTCTTTATGTAGACCAGGCTGACCTTGAACTCACAGAGTTCCACCTGCCTCCGCCTTCTGGTGTTAAGATTAAAGGCATGCACCACCATGCACAGAAAGATGTGAATTCTTAATCTTATACCTTTGTTTACCATAGCCATGCTGGAAATGTGTCTCTGTATTGTTGAGCAAAGAACATTTCCTACTTCAGAGCATTTCCTTGAGAGCTCCTATCAGTGTGTCCTGCATGATGCTGGGTGCTACGTAGGCCCCGTTGGAGCTTAACTCCCAGTTGGCTCCACTCTCCTGGTTGGGACAGGCTCCCCACCTTGTCTTGGTCTAAGGGTTTTGCCAACAGTGCTCAGCAAGGGTTCCCAACATGAGCTCTAATACACTTCATTCAGTTGATGGCTCGTTCTGTACACATCCACAGTCAGAGCCCATCTGCTCCCCCAGGAGCAGGCCTTGAATAGAGAAGGGGGGCAGGCTGAACCCCAGGAGAAGGTGCTTGGAGCAGAGGCCCTATGTGTTTTTGTGCCCTCCTGTTGATTTGCTTTAAGAAGACACAATGCTTGTTCCTTCACAGCTCTGCAAAGCAGTTTAAGACTTGCCAGATGACGTGGACTTGAGAAAGTGCCGTTAGTGTCGAGTGGTGCCCGTCCACTGTGAAGAGGCAGCACACTGATCATGCTCTCTTGAGCATACTAGATGGTCATGTCTCCAGGTTTTAATCCAGCCCAGAAATACTTACATCCATACACACACACATACCCAGGCCAGGGGGCTCCTCCTCTTTGTTTGCTCTGGAGAAAGAAAAGAGAGCAGAGCCAGCTCACTGATATCTCTGTTAGTCATGATGACATGGGCTTTTCTTTCTTGGTTCTCACCTCTATAAGCCCCTGTGCTTATGGGACATCTTGATCCCCACCTCTACCTGACTCTCTGCCACCCCTCCTGCTGTGCTCAGGTTAGTGGCTGTGGCAAAGGAAGACCCTGAGTGGCCAAGAGACTTGCCCAAGGACACAGCAGTTCTTGGGTGGCTGGTACTTTCCTGGTCGCATTCCTGGGACTGACTGGTCCTTCTGTGGGTTCCAAACTCCTACCAGCCATGGAAACAGATGATGTCAAAAACTCTCTGGGAGCTAGTTTATCTCTTTTTCTGGTGAGATTGTTTCACAGTTGTGTTGGTGGCAACATGAGCATTCTACACAATAGATACTGCCAATGTTGAGTGTGTGTGTGTGTGTGTGTGTGTAACAGATCAACCCCAGGTGTTGTTCTCCAGGTGGTGTCCCCAATTTTTTTGACAAAGGGTCTCTCATTGGCCTAAAAATCACCAATTAGGCTCAGCCGATTGCCATGGAGCCCCAGAGATCAGCCTGACTCCGTTTCCTTAGCATTGGGATTACAGCCACACACCACCACCTACATCTTTTTTAATGTGGGTTCTGGGGATTGGACTCAGGTCCTCCTGTTTGCATGGCAATCCATGTCCCCAGCTCCTCCCCTCTTATGTTTTCATAAAGAAAAGCAACAAAAGAACAATTTTTCCTTTACCCAATGCCAGGGTTGGACAGGCCATTCTTTGCCTATTGCTATGAGGGGTTTTAACCTTGCTGTCTCCATCCCAGGGATTAAGATCACCAATGTTGGGTACCAACACTGCCTCAAGTCTTCTGGGTCTGGGTGATGGGGACCCACCACTCCTCAGGGCTCCCCAGGACCGATTTCAGACCCATTGTGGAATATGTCACATCTTGAGACTATGAGGAAGGGAGCACTGTGCCCTCCTGACCCCTCCTCTGTAGCCTCATCTTTCCCAGGTGCTTCAAGTACAGGGCTCATCTCACAAATCTAGGAAGGAGGCAAATCCCCAATCTGATGACTCTGAGGCCCATTTGTAAGTCCTCGATTAGCTAAATCTAACCGATTTTTAAGACCCTTGCTTTGTTTTCAAGCTGGATTCAGTCGGCTAAATGACCATGTGTGTGTGCTTGCTTGCAATCTATGGTGCAGTCATTGTGATATGGCATTGTTTTGGCCTATCTTCTTGGCCAGCTGTTCCCTTCCAGATGAGGAAACTGATAGGAATCACCACACCAGCCATGCTCTGTTGGGCTTTCTAAGCAGGCCTAGAACAACTTCCACCTCCTCCACTCTGCTCAGGAGAAAGAAAAAAAAAAGAGAAAGACTCTTATTGTCACCTGCTACTTCCTCATTCAAAAATCACAGCAGAACTGGGAACCTGGTTCAGGTGGTAGAAAACTTGCCTCGGCTCAGGAAGCCCAGCAGCACCGCCTGAAACATCTGTGGAGCTATGCCCTTGCAACCATCCTCAGTCACAAAAGCAAGTTCCCGGTCAGCTGGGTCACATGTCCCCCACATAATGACAACTGTGTCTCAGTGTCTCAATGTGTGTGAATATTTTGTGTTAAATGAAGGATTTAAAATGAATTGAAATATCAGAATACTGTGCTTGGTATTAAAGCTCTATGGGATTCACTCATCACTTTTATTGGAGTTTAATTTAATTTTCAATTAGCATTCTTTGTTTGGTTTTTTGAAACAAGGTTTCTCTATGTCCGTAGTTCTCACCCTTCCTAATGCTGTGACCATTGGGCTCCTCATGTTGTGGTGACCTCCTAACCATAAAATTATTTTTGTTGTTGCTTCATAACTGTAATTTTGCTACTGTTATGAATTGTGATGTAAAGATCTGTGTTTTCTGATGGTCTTAGGCAACCCCTGTGAAAGGATCCTTCAGCTCTCCAAAGGGGTCATGACCCACAAGTTAAGAACCACTCCTCTGTGTGTTCTGGCTGTCCTGGAGCTCCCTGTGTAGACCAGGCTGGCCTTGAACTCACATAGATCTGCCTGCCTCTGCCTCCTGAGTACTGGGATTAAAGGCATGTGCCAAAACACCCAGCTTGATTAACATGTTTGATCATTGTACATTTCTAATGAGTATAGTGCATTTGTTGTATTGGTTTAAAAAACTTTTGTGCATTTGTGTGCATATGTGCATGTACATTCGTGTGTGTGTGTGTGTGTGTGTGTGTGTGTGTGTGTGTGTGTGTGTGCGTGTGTGTGCACGTGGAGGCTGAAGTTTGATGCCGGGTGTCTTCCTCTATTGCTCTCCATCTTACTTTTTGAGACAAGGCCTCTCTCTGAGCTTGGAGTTTATCAATTTGGCTAGCCTGCCTGGTTAGCAGGGCCCAGGAATCCCCGTTTCCACCTCCCCAGTGCTGAGATTTCAGCTTTACTCTTTATATCTTTTCATGTGGCTGGTGGGGATCAAATCAGGTCCCCACACTTGTATAAGGACTTTGTTAACAGAACTACATCCCCAGACCCTGTTTTTGAGTCAGGGCCTCACTCATTCAGGCTGGCCTTCACTCACAGCAATCCTGCTGCCTTGGTCTCCTAAGTGATGGGGTTTGAGAGCATGAGCCACCCTGCTGATTCGGGAACGGCATGTTTTGAGTCATCTAAAGTCAGTTTGGTTTGTGGCAATGTTTGTGAGGCTCCTCAGTGGGAGGAAGGCAGGCAAGATGCAGGCAGCTAAGGGAAGAAAGGAGGGAACTGAGGTCCCCTGAGACTTATGTGGTTTGTTCCAGTTCCCTTCAGCCAATTGTGCTTGATTCAGGCAGCTGAGGTCCGAAAGCTGGTGGCCCTCCATGTGATGTCACAGTATCAAACAACTGCAGATGAGAGACCAAGACTCTTCCGAATGTCCCAGTGGTGATGAAAGGGCACAGGTAGCCCCCGACTCCTCGTCTCTGCAGATTTGAACTGCAGAAGCCATTCAAACACCTGCTCTGTTCCTGCAGCTGACTTGGCATGTCCCATGCCCCATCCTCCTCGAGGAGCCTTCACAGATCGAGTCTCCCTTGGCTCCCTGGCTCTGCCTTTACCGATACCTCAGCTTCCTGACTGTCCTAGGAAGGCAGCTTGCCTGTCTCGTGCCCTCAAGAGGACCTGCATTAGCTCCTTCCCTTGTCACCACAGCAAAATGCCCGCCAGAAGCGACCTAACGGGGTTTGCCTCGGCTCCCAGCGTGAGGGCGCAGTCCATCATGATGGGGAAGGTCACGGCGGCAGGAACAGGAGGTGGTTCTCATTTCATCCATACGCAGGAACCAGGGAGAGCTGGATCAAGCGCCCGGCTTACTTTCTCCTTGTATTCTGTCTGGGACCCCAGCTCACGGGAGGGTGCTACCCACATTTAAGGTAGAATTTCCCACCTCAGTTAAGTCAGTCTGGAAGTTCCTTCCCAGACACTCCTGGGGAGGGGTGCTATTGCCTAAGAGGTGTTCTAGATTCTGTAAAGTTCATGATCAACTTTTGTGGCAGTGTTTGTGAAGCTCCTCAGTTGGAGGAAAGCAGGCAAGACGCAGGCAGCTAGGGGAAGAAAGGAGGAAACTGAGGTTCAGTCTGGTGTGCATGAGGAATGGTGGTATCCCCCAACACCCAGGAGGGCCAGGGTCCCCATAGTGCCTACCATGATCCTAAGGATGGTCCATGGTCTGGGCTGGGGAACTGAAGGGTCCTCCAGCAGCCCTTATCTCTGTCACTCCTTCAGAAAGATAGTGCTGGCCTCTGAAGGCTCTTTGACTTGATTATTCTGGAGTCTGACTTCTCAGTACACTGCTTCCTTTCTTTTTTTATTTTACTGGACCCCCCACCCCACCCCCAGGAACTCATAAGGGTTCTGGATATGGAGAGACTACTGTCCTTGTATTTTGTGCAGATGTTTATCCACCTAGGAGACACTGGGGTTGCATGAACCTAGGTCTCCTGATGTGTGTCCGTAAGCGTGGGCGGTAAGACTGTGTCATGTGATTAGCCACACAAGAGAAAGCAGCTGGGAGCAGCGGGAGTCTCAGTCCAGATAATTCCGGATCATTAAGGGAGTTGCCCTGGCTGGGGAGATGGTTCTGTTGGTAAGGAGCTTGTCAGGCAGCATGGAGATCTGAGTTTGGATCCCCAGCACACATGTAAAAAGAGGATTTTTGTTTGTTTTTTTGCTTTTGTTTTTTAAAGCAAACTGTGACTGAGGAAGGCACCCAATGCCAACCTCTGCCCTACAAACCTACACACACACACACACACACACACACACACACACAGAGAGAGAGAGAGAGAGAGAGAGAGAGACAGACAGACAGACAGAGATTACAGCAATATTCTTACCCATTCAGAATGATCTCATAAACAAATATTTTTAGCGGTATGTACTTTAGAAAATGGATGTGATTATTTCTGCAAAGACTGCTTGTAAAATTTCCCCTCTGTGCTGACAGAGCACATTGTCTGCTATAGACACAGCAAGATCCCTTGGTTTTTCTTGACATTTTGGCAATGATGATGACGACAACGATGACATTATTTTTGAGGTATATATGGCCTAGAACAACCTGGATCTCACAATTCTCCTGCCTCAGCCTCCTGAGTGCTGAGGTCATAGCTGTGCACTTGCATAGAACTGGCCTTGGTTTTGCTCGTGATGTGAGCTGGGAGGTAGAATCCTCTTTATGGAGGAGGGTAGCACCCAGCAGCTGCAGTCTGGCTGAGTGGTGACATGCCCCTCGGGTAGCTCTGCTCGTGACAGGATGCAGCTAGCTACCCTGGGAGGGTGTCTTCTGCCCAGGTCAGAGGGACAGGACTGCTTTTCTCTCATTCATGTAGCTCCATGTTCAAGTCTTAGTGACCACAGATCTGTGTCTCTGCACATATGAGGGGACAATGCAAGGATGCCCAGAATCCAGTGGTTAAGAACACGGCCAGTGGTGCCCACTTTCTGTCACACAGAGCTATGTCTCCAGCTACAAGGGAGAAAGGATGTCTGTACTTGTGGGATAAAGGGATGCCTCTTGAAACAGTTGGGACTTGTCAGGTCTTTATGTTCAGAGAACAAAAGCCTGAAGAAAGGGCGGGAGGGGGTGGGAGGAGAGGGCTGGGCAGGGCAGGCTGCAGCAGGCTGGTCCTCAGCTGCAGGCCTTTCTCTGCCCGCACTGGGAAGGGCCAGAGGCCCTGGTGTGTGCACATCACCAGACGCTGAGGTGAGTGAGGCTCTGATGGACACGTGTGTCCAGTCTGAAGAAGAGGCAGTGACACAAGCCCTGCCCTGTGCTTTAAAGGTCCTTTAAAGTCCCCTTTGGTGACTTTCGCTCCCTAGATTTCCACAGGTGGTCGAGCCACGTGCGGCTGAGTGTATGAAATGACTGCTTGCAGTCATTCCAGAACTCTCCATCACCTGAGCTAACTCAGACACAGCCCCACACTGTCTTCTGGCTGATGTCCTTGCCTCACACACTCAAACCATTTACACATTTTCTAGTTGTTAGAATGAATCCAGCAAAAAAGATTTCATTTCTTCTTGGTTCCAATTCTTCCCTCTAAAATAAGACACACCACTTTTCTGAACCATGCACAGGCCCAGCCCTCCCTAACCCCAAAGCATGACAGCCAAGATTTGAAAGTTTTGGAGCATGACATCCAAGGTTTCTGACTTCAGAGTATTTTGGGTTTAGGATTTTCAGGTTAGGAACATGCAACCGGTAGACTGTGAACACAGCAACATGGGAAGCACTCTGGAATAAGAATCCCGTTGGATTCTGGGAAGAGGTTTGGTTTGCTGAGCTTTGGGCCTCCTTGGTAGTAGATGAGCAGGCAGACTGTGACTTGGCAGGAGGGGAGTCAGAGGCAGTGCTGGCCTGGCCCTTGGCTTCTTACATACAGGACATGCTAGGGTGGTTATGTCTCTAACTGAAAACTAGGGAAATCAGAGATGGCAGAAAAAGTTGCTGTCTTTCAGGACTTGTGTACGTGTGTGTGTGTGTGTGTGTGTGTGTGTGTGTGTGTGTGTGTGTGTGTGCGCACGCGCACGCAAGCATGTGAAGGCCAGAAGTCAGCCATAGGCATCTTTACAATCTACGTTTGATTTTTTTTTTTTTTGACAAAGATCTCTTACTTTTATGTGGCACTTACAGATTCAGCTAGACTAGCTGGCCAGTGAGCCCTAGGATCCCCCAGTGCTGGAGTTACAGGCACAGGCCACAACACCTGGAATTTTTAA
The DNA here is from genome assembly GCF_007827085.1 of Peromyscus californicus insignis. Taxonomy (NCBI): domain Eukaryota; kingdom Metazoa; phylum Chordata; class Mammalia; order Rodentia; family Cricetidae; genus Peromyscus; species Peromyscus californicus. The sequence goes on from NW_026294606.1 coordinate 12,109,456, forward strand.
CATGGTCTTGGGGATTGAACTTGTGGCCTCATGCTTGCAAGGCAAGTGGTCACTGAGCGAGTCCTCTCCCAAGTCCACTGTCACTGCTTTGCTCTTCCCCAAGCGCGTTCTTGGGCTGTAGAGACGCCTCCACTGGGAAAGTGCTTGTTGTAAAGCCTGAGACCCTGCGTTTGGATCCCTAGAACCTATAGAAATAGGTGGGCTTAGTAGGTGTCCTGTGGCCCCAGCACTAGTGGAGGTAGAGACAGGAGGATCATGGACACTTCCTGGCCAGTTAGTCAAGCTGTAATGGTGAGTTTCAGGTAAATGAGAGAACTTGTCTCAAAGGAAAAAGTGGGGGACGACTCAACACTCACAAGACTGAGACAGACGGAACTCTCTGTGAGTTCAAGACCAGCTTGATCTATATATCAAGTTCCAGGCCTGCTAGGGCAACGTATTGAGACCCTGTGTGAAATTATAATAAAACTAAGAAACAAGGTGGAGATCAGTGGAGGAAGACATGGGGCGGCACTTTCTGGCTTCCACATGTGCACAGTTGGGCATACACAGGCATGCATGAGAACATGCATTCTTATCTCTAGTTCTGCGTGTGGGGGGGGCAGGGGAAGAGTATGGTCTGTGTATTCAACATCTGTGTGTCAAAGTGTATCAAACCCACATGGTGGCTTCAGGTCCGTGCAATGCCATGTAACCACCCTTTTCCATTCCTTCTGTTTTCCCTGCTCCTAACAGTCGGGCACAATGTCAGAAGACCAAGCATCCATCTCAGTGCTTAAGTGCTCCAAGAAAACAAGGACCTCTACGTTCTGACTCGGGTTGGTCTCTTACACATTTACAGAAACAGAATTGTAAACCTTGGGGTTGTTGTGGGCATCAGGTAGGCATGGAGGATGACACATCCTTATATGCAGGCTCACCACTGGGGCCAGGAATGAAACCGCTTGCACCTACATAAAAAGCTGGCATGAGTCATGTCTGGTGAGTTCACCCTTTGATTTAGGTGCCAGGAATGATCAGCCCTTTCAGATACATTATCCAATTAGTGGGATGGGCCTGCCTACTGGCAAGGCCTGTTAGCTGCTCATGCCAGGCCTTCCAGGGTTGTCATGGAGACCATCAGAGCAGATTCCTTTGACTAGGGAAGGTGTCTCTTGGAGATGGGAAACCAGGTACAGGACATTAGATTCCAAGTCAGGGCTATGTGCAGCTGGAGAACGGGATGGGCATAACAGACTCCTAGGGAGCAGAAACACTATCATGGCTGAGTGAGCCTCCACATGACCCACGTGGAGAAGGGACATTCTAGACTTTCCTGCAACCCTGAGCCATGTGACTGCTGACTGCTAGCTGCAATACCAAGCTATTCAGCCCACAACAAGAAGGCTTTACTTGAGTGCTCAAGGGTTGGTGGGAGTTGTTCATCAGAGGTACTGGTCAGAGTTCCTCTGTAACAAACACTCAAGATGACTGAAGGACTATTGAGGATCATGGCTTTAGGGGGTTCGGTTCAGAATTGTCTGGATCCCTGGCTTTTGAGCCTGTAGGAAAGCACCACATTATGATGGAAGTTGCATCACAAGGTAGAGTCATTCACCTCATGGCCAGCATGCTGAGGAAATTCAGAAAGAGAGCAGGGCCCTGTGAGGCCATGTTCCTAATAGCCTGGAACTTCCCACTCAGCTGAAGGCTCAGCCACCTCTCATGACTGGCAGGGAAGCACAGATGAAGCACAAAAGCCTTGGGTTCTGCAGATGCGGGGCTTGCAACTGCCTGTAACTCCAGCTTCAGGGGGTCTGGTGCCCTCTTCCGGCCTCTACCGGCAACTGCACTCATGTGCATGCTCCCCTCAAATACACATACCTAAAAGTAAAACAAACCTTTTAAAAAGACCAATAAGATGGGAGAAGAAATGATGAAGCCTTAGAAAATGAAAGGGGTGGCCCTCACTCCCTGGAAATCATAATGGCTCTGAGAACCTTGAGCTTAAAAGCCTGTGTTGAAAGCAGCTGTGTGTTGCTCCTGTCCAGGTCACCTTTCTCTTAGATTAAAGGGAAGTAAATGTATTTCAGCTACTGTATTTTGGAGTTTTATCAGAGCCTCCTAGCCTATTTGTAACTCACAAGCTCCAAAGGTGAAAGTACACTTGAAATGGATCATGAATATAAGAAATTACCCTAGGCCTCCCCAGCGTGAAAATGCTGACTGACCAAGCACATGAGGCCCTCCTTCCTAGTCCTGGTTAATCAGGACCACACGGAGTGAGGAAGTGCAGCCTTGGAGGCGGAGCTTGCAGGTTGCCAAAGCAGCACAGGCTTAGCCTGACCACTGTGCACAAGTGAGGCATTGCTTGACTCTCATTCAAGAGAGAAACCCAACTCCCGTCATTTTGATCCTTAATAGTCACTGGATGGAAACTGCATACAGACTGGACTCACGTGGGATAAATAACAGACGAGATTTCTGCATATGATACACAGAACACAGGACACAGCACAGAAGCATGCAAAGAGAAACAGAATCATCTTTTTTTGAAGTGCAGGGGTGTTCTCTCTCTCTCTCTCTCTCTCTCTCTCTCTCTCTCTCTCTCTCTCTCTCTCTCTCTCTCTCTCTGTGTGTGTGTGTGTGTGTGTGTGTCCGTCCAGTAGGAGTAACGCTGGCTGAAGGCTAGAAGCTTAATCTCTGGTCCCAATTCAGACTCTCGGCATGTGTGGAGATGGACAGAATGTTTGTTTCAGGGATGGCTTTTGAACCTGTGACAAAGCCTTCTCCTTGAACTGCTGGATCATTCTGGGGAAGCTGGGCACCATGACAACAGAACACTGACTTAGCTCTTTGGAGAATCACCCTGAGAACATGGCTGAATCCTTGTCCAACAGCTGGTATCAGCATGCCTACCATCTTGCAATAAGGTCTCCAACTCCAGACAGGTCTAGAGTTAAGTCACTTCCCAACCTGACATCAAAACCCAGAACCATGCAGCCAAACCATTTCCCAATCCCCGGCCCCCAGAAACTATACAGGAAAAGACTTCTGTACAATACTCTGTTAAGAAACGTATAGGAGCTGAGTATAACTTAGTGGGCGAGTGCTTGCCCATCGCACACCAGGCCTGGGGTTCAGTCACAAGCACCCCCTGAATAATGTCCCTGTGTATTCTCAGTGCATAGTTTCATTTCTGTCGCTGTGATAAAATTCTTTTAAAGAACCTTTCTGGGAGGAAGGATTTATTTGGTACAGCCTGTCATGCTGGGACTGTCAAGGGAACTTGAAGCAGCTGGTTACATTGTATCTGCAGTCAGAAGAGAACAGTGTGCATACTTATCTGTTAAGGACCCTTTTTCCATTTGCACAGCCCAGGATCCCATGCTCAGGGAATGGTGCCACCCATGGTAGGCAAGTCTTTCTACCTAAATTAATATAATCAAGGTAATCCCCCACAGACCTGCCCAGAGGCTCATCTCCCAGGGGATTTGACATCCTGTCAAGCTGAGAGTTCTAACCACTATAGGACCATTCGTAGGAAGGGCAGAGTAGGTACTTTTTTGCAGGGGAATTTTCCCTTGAGGCATCCACAGGGTTGGATTTGGTATCTGTATCTGGTGCTGACTTTGCTGAGTAAGAAATCTAACCAACATCTTAGGCTTTTTATTATGCAGGGGGCTCCGACTCCTGCCTCGTGGAGTGAGACTTGGCTTTGATGGGGATAGAAACCGCTGCCTCATGCCTAGCCTCATTCCCTCCTCTTAGCTGCATACACCCAGCATGATTCTTTACAATGTGTCCTTCAGTCACATGATCTTTTCATAACCTTTGCACTTTGTTTATGTGTGGATAGAACTGGGGGTTCTTGCTGTTCCAAGCCCCTATCACACAACACACATCGGAGACATCACGGTTCAGGACTGTCCCAGGGCAGAGGCAGAAACAAACACATCGGCTAGTCTGGCATCTGCCCTCCACTCCACCATGGAATCTGTCTTAGTTAGGGTGTTTATTGCTGTGAAGATACACCATGACCACAGTGACTCTTATAAAGTAAACATTTAATTAGGGTGCTTGCTTACAGTTTCAGAGGTTCAGTCCATTATCATCATGAAAGGGAGCATGGTGGTGTGCAGGAAGATGTGGTGCTAGAACTGAGAGTGCTACATCTTGCAGGCAACAGGAAGTCAACTGAGGGAAGCTTGAGGAAAAGAGACCTCAAAGCCCACCCCCACAGTGACACACTTCCTCCAACAAGGCCACACCTCCTAATAGTGCCACTCCCTTTGGGGTCCATTTTCTTTCCATCCACCACAGTATCTATTATTGAAGAGGTAATGCCCACTCAGAGTTGGCCGCTCGCTTTGCTTCCTGTTCACTAGCCCACACGATCAAGCCCTCATGTTTCCTCTGTAGTGTCTGAATTGTATGCATGGAGCAGCCATCTGAAGAGGTACTTTGGTGACAGCTTGTAGCCATGAACATTCCTCTGAGAATATACTTACATCTGAATCACTTATGGGAACACATGTAACTCCAGGTTTCATTTCTGCCCAGTCTCGTTTACAAATTATGTCAGTTATGGAATGTGACTTAAATTATTTTAATTTATCTGGTATTCATATTTACATTTTCAAAGGTGGAAGCCATGGACCCTGCTGGTCTCATATGTTCCACAAACCAATAGGTACTTTAGGTCATGTGATGGGTGACGGGTCAGGTGGTGACTGATAGTTATAGCAATGTCATTGGGCTCACTGTCCCTGTGGGAGGCTGGGAAAAGCACCATGTGACCACAGCCCACAGTGCCAGAATAGGTCAGTCTTAACGAAATGGAACTCAGGCCTGGCCAGCTAGGAGTAACTGGAAATCAACCCCATTCAGCCACCCACCCTACCCGTGAGCCCTGGCACTTCTCATCCCAATGACCTCATAAAATTGCAACAGGAAATAAAATGAGCTCTAACCAGTGCTCGAGCTTCACAGTAAGATGGTTGCACTCGTGGCTTCTGAAAACAATTCTAAGGTAATGTTCAGAGGTCATCTGCATGAAGCTGTAGTGTTCACATGAAGTGTGTGCATGAATCTAAGGGTGAGCAACTTGATCTGATGCTCTTGCCATCTCGATTTATCCATTTCCTCTTTATTTAAAGATTTGTTTTACGTTATGTGTATGAGTGTGTCAATGTATGGGTATGTGCACATGAGTGCAGGTGCTTACAGAGACCAGAAGAGGGAGTCAGATCCCCTGAAGCTGGAGTTAAAAGTTGTAAGACCAAAGTGATTGCCAGGAACAGAACTCATTCAGCATGCATGTGCCTCACACTGCATACACACTGAGAAGGAAGTTTTTGGCTCAAAGTTACAACTCTGAGTTACTGGGGCCTTTGTTCTGGAGACATGCTGCTGTATTTTGGAGATGGCTGGTTTAACTTTGATATGTAAAATGGTACGAACGAATGGAAAGAGACAGGTTACACTGGGACTCCCTGTGGAAGCAGCCCCAGTCTAGCGGTGCACCAAGGTTGGGAGTGTGTGGGATTTTCTGCTCTGGGCAGACACCCAGGAATCCTTATCTTCCCAGGACTCAAAGACAATACTAAATCCAACATACCAACAAGATCCTTTCTTTCTCTTCTTTCTATTATTTTTACATTTATTTATTTTGTGTTGGAGTGAATATGTTTATGTGCCAGGCTGTACATGTGGAGGTCAGAGAACAATTTGCTGTAGTTAGGTCTCTCTACGGTGTGAAGTCCTAGGGGTGGAATTCAATTCCCAAATCTTGATGGGAAGTGCCCCTATCAGCTAAGCCTTATCCTAAACCTCACCCCTCATCCACCTGGTGGATCCTTTATTATTTATGGTGTTAGTTTAGAGAATTCCACTAGGTTCATATGGAGAGTGTATACATTCATGTTGAGAGACTTTGTTGTGTAGCAACTCCTTCTAAACAGACACATTCCCTCCTGGAAGGAAGGAAGGAAGGAAGGAAGGAAGGAAGGAAGGAAGGAAAGAAGGAAGGAAGGAAGATCATTCCACTCAGGAAGTAACTGAACCTTAAATATTTCAAAAAGCCCATGAGCACACAGAGATTCTCACTCCAAATTATCACCTAAGTAGCCCCTTAGTTAGGTCTTTGCTCCCTTCCTCACTAGGCAGGCCTCCCCAGTCTACATTTCTCTCAAAATTATTGTCTTCCAAACTCTCACTAAAACACTCATTAAGCTGTGTACACTTAAGGGCTTGTCTATCTCAAAGTTCCAAGTACTTCCACAATCTTCTCTCAAACATGGTTAGGTCCGTCACAGCAACCCCCCACTCCTGGTACCAATTTCTGTGTTAGTTGCTGTTGCTGTGAGAAAATACTTTGACCAAAAGCAATTTCAGGAAGAAGGGAGAAAGAGTTTAATTTGGCTTATATTTCCACATCACAGTCCATCCTTCAGGGAAAGTAGAGGTGGAACTCAATGCATGAAGCTGGAGACATAAATCATGAACAAACACAGCTTGCTGACGTGCTCACAGGCTCATACTCAAGTACCCTTCTTAAATACCCCAGGACCACCTTCCAAAGGCGTGTCGCCACCCACAGTGGCCTGGGCCCTTCTATATCAAGATAATCCCACAGACCAACCTGACCTAGTCAGTTCTTCAGCTGTGCCTTCTCTTCTCAGATGACTCCAGGCTATGTTAAATATACAATTAAAAGCAAGGGTGGGGTGGGGGGTCAGGATCATGATGGGAAAAACCACAGAGACAGCTGACCCAGGCTAGTGGAGCTCACGGACTCTGGACTGACAACTGGGGAGCCTGAATGGGATTGCACTAGGCCCTCTGAATGAGGGTGACAGTTGTGTGGCTTGATGTGTTTGTGGGTCCCCTGGCAATGGGACCAGGACTTATCCTGGGTACACGAACTGGCTTTTTAAAGCCCGTTCTCTATGATGCGGGGGGAGGGGCACGGGCCTGCCCCAACTTGTATGCCAGCCTGTGTTGAATATCCAAGGAGACCTTATCCCCTATGAGGAGGGGATGGGAGTGGCATGGGGAGGAGGTGGGGGGAGTGGGAGAAGGGGAGGGAGGGAGAACAGGGGTTGGTATGTAAAATGAAAATAAATAAATAAATAAAAATAAACAACTTATCAGGATAATAGTTGCAGATTGATTGTAAATTATAAATATTGCACATGCTGTTAATTCTTCCTCTTAATTAGCAGCTATTCCAAGTTTCACTAAATTCTTTCAGCACAGGTTCTGGGCAAGCCCTGGAGAAAAAATTACTTCTTAGTTGTACTTTTAGAGTGTTCTGCTATCCAAAAATCACTGTTTGGAAATCTTCAGACTAGGAACCCTGGTTCCACCCTCAGTGGGGACACCATGGTGCTTCACACACATGGCCCTTCACGGCACTGCCCTCTCACCCCCAGATAGGGCTCCTGGTGCTGGATCCTAGAGCTAAGCTGCTAGGACCGCCTTCAGCAGAGACTGTCTGAATTTTCAGGCTGTCCCCATCTAGGGACTGTTTTAGGGGAAGGATATAAACTCCAAGCTCCATTGTCTCCAAGGTGGACATGACAGTTGTGTCCATCAGAGCTTTTCATGTGGATGGACCTTCCCCACTTCCCACCCTCTCTCCCTCCTCCACTGTCCAGGTTTCCCCACTTCCCACCCTCCTTCCCTCCTCCACTGTCCAGGTTTCCCCACTTCCCACCCTCCCTCCCTCCTCCACTGTCCAGGTTTCCCCACTTCCCACCCTCTCTCCTTCCTCCACCGTCCAGATTTCCCCACTTCCCACCCTCCCTCCTTACTCTACCATCTCAAGTCACTGTTAGTTTCCTTGGGAGCCTTGCTTATGATACCCCTCAACTCCCCGAATCCACACATTACACACCCTGGTTCTCTTCTCTGCCTCCCTGGCTCCCCCTATGTATGTGGAGTCCCATTCTGGACCCCAGGTGAGTCAGTACTGAGCCTCAAATACTTCCAGCTTTTCATCTTCTAGGATTACAGTCTTATGTTACTGACACTTGGGGCTTATCCATTTTGGGGGCACAAGTGACATCTTTCATTTCTGGGGTATTCTGAGACAACTCCAGGCTCCCCCTCTTTCTTCTCTGCACTGACATGTACCCCAAATCTGTTTCACCAGACAGAGCCCCCTGGCAGTCCTCTGTGAGGTGGCCAGAGGGGAACTCAGCTCCTTTGGGTTAGAACCTTCTTGCTTTCTCTGGCCATTTTCACCTTCCAAGTTCTGGATGAAACGCGAGCATCTCTGCAGAACCTTCTCTGAATTCAGCATGGATCTGTGATCATCTTTGATCTGTTGAAATCTGTCTTCCCATGGACTGATGACGTGTCTGGGATGGGAAGAACATCTAAGAAATCCTAAACCCCTCAGGGCCCTCAGTCTTAATAGTGACACAATGTTTGATGAAATCCAGAACCTGCGTGGGGTGTTCGGGTTAGTAAGACCATCAGATGTGTGCAGCAGCATCAGAAGATGTCAATGGGAGAGGCATTTCTAGTCAATTTCTGTTTATCCAGAGAGCAACCACTCAACTCTCACTCCCCGGCAGCTGGCAACCTCAGCTGTTAGAAGGATTAGCTGAAGTATAACCACTGCTCTCTACTATGTGGCTACCTAAGCACCACAAGTCTATATTGACATCAGATACCCACCCCCAGTCGCTGTTGAATGCTTACATATGGCGTAAACACAAATATCCTGGAGTCCTGCATTCTGCTGAGTCTCACCTAATATGCTACGTGAGCACCATCAGTATTGGCTCTAATGAGCTTCCTGTTGCAACAGCAGCAATGACACCATCGTTTCAGCAGCTCTGTGGGTGTCCCAAAGGATGGATGCCACCCATCCTCTCCACAGAGGCTGCAGCTGTGGGAAGCCGAGTGGCTCACATGAAATGTGTCTCACAGCTCCAGCTTGCTGTCTGTAGCTGCTCCACTCTACACACTTCCTTGAGCATACCCTCTGAGGTGTTTGACTTCCTCTAAAACAGTAGTTCTCAACATGTGGGTCGCGACCCCTTGGGTAAGCGTCTTCCCAGTTCAGTGAACTGAATCTAGAAACTCCCTTACAGACATTCTCAGACTTTGTCTCCTTGATGATTCTAGATCTTGGTGAGTAGACAGTAACATTAATCATGAAGAGTGTGTATAAATGAGTGGTGATATGCGGGGCTGCCTTCTTACTCCCAGGTGATGGAGTGGGCATTGGGTATAAATTGCTGATATGTACAGGGTATAGGCAATCTTCTATTAAGCTGATTAACTATCAAAAATGTTTCTAATAGCAATGGTTCTTTCTTGATTTCATTGTCTTTTGTTATAGAACCCACTGCATGGGCTACTACTGTTGGGTATAAAATCTGGTCTTGCAGCCAGAGACAGAAATATGTGTGGCCCCAGGAGACCTGGAATGTATACTGGCTTACCACAGGCAACAAACAGTATTTGAAGTCTTCTTTTGGAAGTTGATACATAATTACTTTGAGTTATGTTTGATTCTGGTGGACTGGAATTCTGCATGGTTTCTATTCTAGTGTATAGAGTTTGGGAAGGTAAAAAGCTCATCTCTCAAACTCTCTTGAAACAAGATTCTAGACAAGCTTTTTGTTCAGTTCAATTACCATGTGCTGATGGTGTGTAGGGCAGAAGGGAGAGACTTGTGTGCTATTGTGCTTGCTCTTTCCACAGGGCAGTGTGTGGGAGACCCCAGAATTCTACAGCAGCTTTAGCAAAGGTCCTGTGTCCAGGTATGTCGAGTGTTGAGAGCTGGGCTCAGAGCAAGTAGCAAGTACCTCAGCTCTGATCCCAGGCTCTCAACTGGAGTGCAGTGTTCATGGAACTCCCTGGGAATACAATGTCTGAGTGTTTTTGAGCATTGTTCCTCCACCTGATCAACTATCCTTCTCTAAGATCCAGCCACAGGCTGAGGTCAGGGTGGTGAAGGAACTTCCCACCCACACCCAAATGTCCACACTGTCTGCCCTCAGAGGAAAGAAAACCGGGCCATTGCAAGGGGTCTAGAAAGGGCTTGTGTGCATGTCCTGGGTGATGGGGACCTGATCCGGTTGTGTGTGGTGTGAGCTGAGTTTCTCCCCTTTCCTTCCTTCCTTCCTTCCTGCTTTCCTTCCTTCCTTCCTCCCTCCCTTCCTTCCTGTGAAAACTCATTGGGATACAGTTTTATTCTTTCATTTTAAACTTTAATTAATTGACTAATAGCAATTCTGTGCATGTGGGGGACAATGGGATGGCCTAATACATGTGAACAATATTAGCATATTCATCAGCTCACATGTTTATCATTTATTTTCAGTGAGAACATATAAGTGTATGTTTTGAAGACAGTTCTGATGTCTGTGATTCACCTTTGGTAACTGTAGTCCCCAGGTCCTTGGGATGGCTAACTGGGCCTCACTCCTCACTCAGACTTCACTTTTCTACCCTAGCTTCCTCTCCCGCCCCCCCCCTCTCCCCTGCACCCCCCTCTCCCCGGCACCCCCCTCTCCCCGGCACCCCCTTCCTTGGCAACCCCATCCCCAGCATTCCCTCCCAGCATCCCCTCTCTCCTGCATCCCCCTCTCCCCAGCACCCCCTCCCTGGCAGCCCCCTCACCAGCATCCTCATTCCCCTGCACTCCCCCTGCACCCACTCTCCCTGGTACCCCCTCCCTGTCACTCCCTCCCTTGCATCCCTCTTCCCTGCATCCCCTCTCCCTGGCACCCCCTCATTCCTGACACCCCCCCTCCCCGGCACCCCTCCTTCCCAGCATCCCCCTCCCCAGCATCCCCCCTTCCCTGCACCCCCCTCTCCCTGGCACCCCCTTCCCCAGCATCACCATCCCTGACACCCCCCTCCCCAGCATCACTCTTCCCCTGCTCCCCCTTCACACACACCCCTCTCATGTGGTTCGTGGTAGCACCCTTTAAAGGAAAAAGCTTTGAGATCTCTGTGATGGCCACCACCAGGGGCCATGACTGAATCAGATATCTTCCCACTAGGGATGGAGAGGCATGAGAATGAGGACAGTGCAGTCTAACCATTGTTCATGCATGTAATGGTATATATGGATGTGACTGTATGTGTATCTACGTACATATATGTGTGCATGTATGCAGATGCATAGGTACAAATGTGCATGTGTACATATTTGTATTTATCTGTGACTGTGTATGTGTACTCATGTGTTGTATGTATGCATGCATGTCTATGGTGCCTATGCATGCATGTGTGTATTCTACAGTATGTATGCATGTATGTTGTATGTGTTTGTCTCTGTGCATGTATATGGCTGTTGTGTATGTATGCATATATGTGGTGTTTGGGGTATCTGTGATGTGTGGGCATGTGTGTCTGTGTATATACATGTATATGTATGTTTGAATGTGTAGGATCATGTACATGTGTATATTGTAAGTTTAAATATATGTATGAATGTTCAGGCATATGTCTGCATGTTGTGTGTAGATCACATGTTTTATCTCTCTGCAAGTACACCAAATACCCAGGCAATCATCTTATAATGAAAAGGTGTTCATGTGGCTCATAGAGTCCCTGTCTAATTGGCCCCACCGACTGGGTTTGCACAAGACTTCATGGACAAGGCTTCATGGAGGGAGCATGTGCTGAAGCAAAGCTGCTCACCTCAGGGCCAGCATGCGGAGAGTCAGAGGGAGAATAAACGCATGTCTCACCATCCCCTCCGAGGCCACTGGCAGATCCCGGTGCCCTCACTGGAGTTTCTGCCAGCTCTTCAAAGCACCACGCTGGGAACAGGCCTGTAATACTCTGACCTTTGGGGACATTTGAAGTCCAAATTATTGCTCTATGTGTGTATGTATGAGTTTACTGTGCAGACGTGTGTGTTGGGTGCATGCACTGTGCATATATGCATATATGTATTGTTTTGTATATGTGTTATGTGTATGAGCTGTGTATGTGTATGCATGTGTGTTGTGTTTGTACATGCTGGTATGTGTATGTACACACTGTATGTGCATATGTACACAGGTATGTATTGTAAATATGTGCATGTATGTATGCATTTAGTATGTCTATATGCATGCATGTATATGCTGTGTATGCATATGTCTCCCTAGATCTTAATTTCAGAAAGATCAGAGCTTGCAGGCCTGCTGTGGACACAGTGATCTGTGAACTCCCATGGGCTGAGGCCTCTGAAGACACCACTGTCCTTAGCTCTCAGTGCCCTTCTGTCTGTCCATGCTGCTCCCCAGGGTTGTATGTACTGTGCTCAGGGGCAGGAGCCACCAGCCTCTGATTGAGACAACCGATGCTGTCACTATATCTGGGACAGGCCACAGGTGTTCTCCCCGTGGAGCCATTTCTGCGAGGATGCCAAGAGAAGGAAAATAATAAATTGACTCCATGGTGGTGGCTGGTGTGGCAGCATGAACACTACAGGCTACAGAACAGTGGATGCTGCAGGGACATGTTTGATCCTGAGTTGGAAGGCTGAGGATTGGGTTAGAGCAGGAGCAGGAAGGACAGTCTCTCCTCCAGGACACAGGAGGGGCCAGAACCTCCCGGAACCAAGGAAGCAGATGGGCTCCCAGGTCAAACATTTTTCTTGAGTCTAGGATGTTTAAATTATTGCAGTTTGATTCCTGAAAACCGAATTCTCCAAATGGAGGGATTCAATTAGCCTTCCAAAATACATGAACATTAGCACCTCAGATAAAAGAGTGCAGAGAAATTAAAAACATCTACTTCTTCATTGTTACTGAACTGCAGTAACATTTAAGGATGGATAAACATGCCTGTGCACTCAAGAGTGCATATAAGAAAGCACACACGTGTGTGTAACTGTGCACACACACACACACCACACTTACCAATTCATGCAGACCCATTTTAAAAACAATAGGCATTTTCCCACCGGCACCTCCACCTGCTTCTGGATGAGAAATTAGACACCTGTCCATGAGCCTCTTCCCTCTCACTTGGATGTCCATCTGCAGAGCCTCTCTCCCACCTGGCGTTTCCTTTGTCCCAGAATTGGAAAGCGCAGCCTTGACATCTGTGTCCCCTTTTCAGTGACTGATAAGATGGCGTGAACCATAGCATCCATGTCCTGCTTCACACACAGGCTCGGATGGAACCTTCGTTCAGTCTTCTTTGTAAATGGGTCCTTTGAAATTGGCAGGTCCACTTAAATAAAAGAATTGTGTTTCTGTGACCCCTGTGGCTGATGGGGTCATTTTTACCGTAGCCCCTGTGACTGGTTGGGTCATCTTTACTGTGGCCCCTATGGCTGGTGGGGCCATTTTTGCCGTGGCCCCTGTGACTGGTAGGGTCATTTTTATTGTAGCCCCTGTGACTGGTGGGGCCATTTTTACTGTGGCCCCTGTGACTGGTGGGGTCATTTTTACTGTGGTCCCTGTGGCTGGTGGGGTCATTTTTACCATGGCCCCTGTGGCTGGTGGGGTCATTTTTACCATGGCCCCTGTGGCTGGTGGGGTCATTTTTACCATGGCCCCTGTGGCTGGAGGGGTCATCTTCACTGGCAGCATTCCAATACTTCCTCTGGAAGCTGATAATAACACTGGGAGATGTGAGGGCGATCGAGTTGCTGTGGTGAACTTTCCTGTTTCTGAAAGCTCATCAAAATGCACACCTAGGAGCATTTCAGATCCGGACACCTTGCTCCACACACAGAGAGAGGATGTTGACTTTCTAGGAAAGGACCAACGACCAGGGCGTGGTGTCACACTCTGTCTCATGAGCGGCTTCCCAGATCCAGAGGCCATTCTTAAATGATTGATTTTGACCTTCAAGAGTAATGGGGAATATTTGATGTTAACTTACTGGACAGTGGCAAGCGCTGGTGGGCTCAGGGGCACTGCAGGTTTTAGGAGCCAAAGGTGAGTGGGGTAGGAGGCAGGCTAGAGCCAGGGAGATGGGACACCTAGTTCCCTCATGACAGGGATGCATCTTCAGAGCTTCTCTTCCCAGAGTTGCAGTGTGGCCCTGGAGCCACAGCGGGATCCTGTAATGACCCAGGCACAGCCTGGCTGGGTTGTCACTGTAAGAAGATGAAATATTGAGGACATTTTAGAACACAATGTCCCTTCAGCCAAGCTGAACCAGGACCTGGACTGTGTGATCCCCTAGGGAACTCAGTGAGGGCGTCAGGAATGGCATAGCACAGGAAGATTCTGTACTGTTTGGGGAGATGCACTATATCTGTGCTGTGTCCACAGGTTGGTACATTGTATTCCAAACACAGACTGACAGACATGCACAGTACAGGTAAATACAGACATGTGCACAGACACACAGCAACAGGCAGACAGACACATAAATATACACAGACATAAACACAGATATGCACAGAATGTATACACACATGCATACACACACACACACACACACACACAAGCATATATACATGCAAACACAGGCATATACACAGATATACATACAGGTACATAAACACAGACACACATATAGACACAAACATACAGAAGCAAATAGGCATACAAACACACAGAGATGTTTATGCAGATACATACAGACAAATATACAGACACATACACAGATAGACATGTGCATAGATTCACACAGACATGTACACAGACATGCACACAGACACCCAAACACATAGACATACAGAGGCATACTAACACATACCCATACACAAATACACACAGGAGTGGGCACAGACATACAGACATTCATATGCAAAGAGATATATTGACAGACCCCCAGGCGTGTAGACACACAGTAATGGGATATCAGTAGTAGGACGCGTTCCTACCTTCTTTAAATACACTCTGCTGTGATGAAGCAGGAGCTGCTGACAAATACGCAAGGCAAGCCTTGCCCCCATTACATCTGCCGTGAGTCCTGAAAGAGGCCATGACAGGCACTCTCAGCCCAAGCCTTCTAAGATGGGGACATGGGAATGAAGTGCTTGTGGGAACGGTATGGCTGGGGACAATGAGTCTGGGGGACAGTACACCTAGGAGATGGTGTGGGGGGAACTTAGAATAAACTTTATAAAGAGAAAACATTTGTTTTGTTTGAGTTCAATGCTAGAGGTTCTGGGCCTCCAGTGGGAGGTGCCCATTGCAACGGGGGAGAGCATGGAGAGAACCAAACATCTCCCATCATGCCAGGAAGCAAGGGAACTCAGTCTTAACGTCATCTCTGAGTGTACACCCCAGTGACCCAAAGATTTCTCAAAGGGTTCATGATATGAGTGCCAGGCTGGTGGTCAAGTCCCTAACTGCTAGGTCTGTGGGGAATGTTCCAGACCCACACTGTGATGAGAGTCCAGGCCCTGGACCTTGTGCATGGAGAAGTAGCTGCTGGTAAGTGCTGTTATTTGTATAGTTGAAATGCTTGGAGGAGGACATAGAGACTGGTACCCAAGCCATCGCCATGGTGATTACCTTGGACAACAACAGAAACAGCAGCCTGGCTCTGAGAGGCTAGACCACATGTTCAAGGCCACACAGTAGAGAAGCACCTCAAATTTCCTCAAGTTGAAGTGTTCTTGACTCCGAAGTCCCAGCCCATCTCCATGTGGGATGTGAGAAAGTACTTGACAGACAGTAGAGATGCTGGGGTTGGGGCTGCAGCTCAGTGATACAGTACACACCAGGTCCACACAAGGTGTCAGGCCTGGTAAAGCTCCAAGCAGGCTCTTCAGGAGGCTCTACAGGGCCATGCAACCTCAGGTATGTAGGCGCCAGATGCCTTGACCTTTTAGTTATGGAACGGTCCCAAGTGCGCCATTCTGTTTCTTCAGTGGTGATTTCTAGAGAAATGCCACAGAGACTTGCAGAAACACCACCAACTCTGAGAAATGAAAAAGGAAAGAAAAATCATGGAAATGACAAAGGTCTGATGATCCAGCTTCCCCCAAGCTGTCTTGCCCTCCCTTAACCCCTGCTTCCCTGTCGAGCTCCTGGGTCTCTCAATGACTACATCATGAATGGACTGGGACTGTGCTGAGAGTATCAGTTGCCCAGTGAGGCTTCAGCTACAAAATAATCAATTTTGTTTGACTGAATTTAATTATCCATTTGTTCTGGAGCGTGTATGACTTACAGGGAGCCCCATGGATTTAGAAGGATGTGCGTTGTTTCATCTACCCCAAATCGACAGTGTTTCTCAGGGTTCTCCAGAGAAACACAACAAATGCATTTTTATTAGAGAGATTGGCTCATGCGCTTATGGAGGCTGAGATGTTCCACAATGTGCTAGCCATGAGTTCGAGACCCCAGAGTGCCTGTGATGTCCTTCGGACCTACTCCAAAGACCTGAGAACAGAAGAGGCCAATGGTACACATCCACCTTTAACTGTAAAGATCCCTCCCCCACCAAGAGGAGCTTCATTGGCTGAGGGCAGAAGGTGGGTGTCCTAGCTCAAGCTTACAGAGCAAATTCACCGTCTGCCTTCACGTGTTATTCAGCCTCTCCCAGCTTGGATGGTAGCCACACCTGGTAGTGAGACCAATGAATATACTAATCTCTCTGAAATGTCCTCCCAGATACACAGACGTAATGAAGGCCATCCCAGGCATCTGGGTGTCCTGTAGCTCAGTCAAGTTGTCACATAAAAATGGCCATCGCAGATCCACCCTTTGTCAACTTGACACCCGTGCACAGCTCCTTAGATGACACTTAACCACCAGTCAGACGATCTCAAAGTCTTAATTACACCTAATATGATACAAGAAGTTTGCATATAATTTCAAGCTCACTAATCACTCACCAGAAGAGGGAAAAGTTCTTGAGTGACGTGTGACCTTCTCAATACTCTGTGGTTTATCCTGTAAACTAAGTGACCTCATTCCATTCTGTTGCTGTGATTAGACACCCTGACCACACTGCTTAGTTTTATGTCCATTTGACACAAGCTTGAGGAATTTAGGAAAAGGGACTCTCAATTGATAAAATGCCTCCAAATGATTGACCTATAGTCAAATCTGTCAGGCATTTTCTTGATTAATGATTGATCTAGGAGGGTCCAGTCTGAGGGGCCACAGCAGCACCACGCCAGGCTTCTCCTGGCCCCAGCCTCCACTAGGCCTGAGTTTTAAGGTAGTTTCAGTTTCTGTACCCTGTTAAAGCAGGAAGAGAAGCCCCAGCCAATCAGGTTCAGGAAGACACCCCCCACCCCCCACGCCCCTGGCCTAAAGAAGGAGCCTACAAACTCCATTAGGGGTCGCAGCCACTTTGTTGTGTATAAGAGTGTTGTTGAAATAAACAACACTCTTGCTGACTGCATATGTGAGTGATGGTCTTTGTTTCATGCGGTGTTCTGAGGACCCCAACACAGCCCTCTGTGGGCAGAGCCACCTCTGGGCAGGCGGTCCTGGGTTGTGTGAGAAAGCAGGCTGAGCAAGCCACAGGGAGCAAGCCAGTAAGCAGTGTTCTTCTACGGCCTCTGCATCCATTCCTGCCCAGATTTCCCTTAGTGATGGACTGTGATGTTGAACAGTGAGCTGAAATAAAGCCTTTCCTCCCCAAGTTGCTTCTGGTCATGATGTTTTATCACAGGAATAGAGACCTTAAACATGGCGCTGACCAAAATCAACCTAGGGAAGTGTGGGTTTATTCTAGCTCACAATTCCAGGTTACAGGGTCATGGTCAAGGCAATAGGAACTTAAAACAACTGGTCACATCACATCACAGTCAAGACAGACAGAACAATCCATGCATGGCTACTACTCACCTTATGGTTGCCACTCTTACATAGCACGGAACCCCAACCCAGGGAATGGTACAGCCCAGTTTCAGGCTGGGTCTTTCTACATTAATTAAAGCAACCAAGATAATCTCCCATAGACATCCTCACAGGCCAGTCATTTATAACAGGTCTAGACCCTGGAATCCTACTTAGATTTTTTTTTGTCCTTTGTGCAGATTAAATGATTAGTGATTAACTTGAGTCACCAATAATGCATTGGTGTCACATTAAGGAAAGAAATAAAAGTAATTCCCCTTGGAATCACTCAACCAAGAAGGAGTCCAGATTTAAGTCCTCTATTTCATGTTCCCTGGGTCTTCTGTCCTCTGTCTGTCCACTGCAGGAGTCTAAATCTGTGCCGGAATGACAGCTGTCCCTTCCATCTCTCCCTGTATCTGTCTGTTGTACGAGTGTGCATGTCTGTCGTTGTGTCTGTGGGTGGTGTGACCGTTCCTAACAAAGGGCTTTGCTCTGTCTTCATTGAACAGCGTAGAAAGCATCCCGTGGGGGAAGAAATGGGCTGCTTCACAGAAATCTTTAACAGACTTTTCCAGGACATTAAGTCACTGGCCCCAACTAATCCCAGCCGACTCAGATAACAGACGTCATTGTTTATCAACCAATACCCATAAATGGATGCTTTCAACCTTTATGGTAGATTTTAGGAAGTTGCTTTCAACTTCTGTATTTGCTGCTTTCAGCAAATGATACACATGCATTGTTCTGGGTCGGGGGCATGAAAGAGTACATAACTTAAGATTGCAGCTGTGCATTAGCTTAGGTTGTAAAAGTTGGTTACGTGGGCAGTCTGAGGCAAGAAAGATTGGTTATTGCATTGTTCTCATAGAGGCAGGCTAAGCAAACAGGCTGAGTACACGGTAGGATGGCAGTCTTCAGGCTTAAGTGACCTCAAGGTGTATTATTAACTCGGGCTCTGAAGTCCAGCGAAAGTTCCAGGGTCTTAGAATGCGAGAGATATTTTTTATTATAACACATTGCCACAGTCCTTGACCTTGTTCTCAGGGCACGGTAATGCTGGGATGTGCTAGGGGTCTCCTGCACCCCACGCAGACGCCTCACCACCTCTTTTGAGATAACCTTGTTCATTTTCACTTGGGCGAGTGAATCAAACCCCTGGCAGACACTGTAATCACCTTTTTGCTTGCTAACTCAGAATTATTAAGGAGCCCAAAGGGGTCAGGTAACGTCTTCATGTCCACTTCAATGAAGCCATGTTTGTGCCCTGCACTGGAATCATCTCCATCCCTCTGTCACAAAGACGTCAAGGCCAGCAGAGCATCCAGTCAAAGGAGGGAAGAAAAATGTTGCTGAGGAGCCACTAGGGGTACCGGTGGCACCATCCCGTGTCCACCCTTTGATCTCTGATCTGTGATCCCTAGTGTCATGGTTTTAATCTTCCATGTCTCCCACAGACATTTGAATATTGGTCCAGCTGGTGGCACTGCTTCGAGAGGCCATGGAGCCTTTAGGAGGCGAGGTCTAGATGGTAGAAACGGGTTATAAGGGTGCTCATTTGGAGCTCGTGCCAGCCTCCCAGTTGCAAGCTTTCTTCACCTTCCGGTTCACTGCATTATGAATGAGCTCCTCCGTGTGGTCCCCTGCCTGTAACTGAGCTTCTCTACCCTGCTTTCCTCTTCACGATGGGCCTAAGCCTTAAAACCATGGACTAAAAATGAATCTTTCATCCTTCAAGCTGCTGTGTCAGATATTATGGTCACAGAGGTGTGAGTGATTGAAACCAGCTATGAGAGAGATACTTGGTCAGAACACCTGAGTCCTCCGTTGGATCTCCAGTGACTATATGAAACACTCAATGGTAAGTCTGGCTACCTGGCGATGTGCTCAGGTAAACCCCTTTCTCCTGCCTGGTGCTGTCGTTAGGTCTAGTCCCAGTCAGCTAAAGGAGGGTCTGTGTAGACAAACACACCTCTGTACCACCCAAGACCTGCTGCTCTTCCTGGCATTTCTCAGGTATTTTCTTGGTTGTGTCAGGAGGATGGCTCATCTTTGGTTTTGACTCATGTCTCAAAATCAAGGAGAGACGTAATCTGTTCCTGTCTTGTGGTTTTCTCAACATGGCTAACATGCCTGAGGTGAGAAGGTACTGGGATGACCAGGTACCTGGAGGTGGGGCAGAGCTCAGAGCCAGGGTCTCAATCCGTGCCCATCTGAGAGCATCTCAGACTTCCCGGGTGCCATTTCCTTACCCAGAAAGACAGGCGGGGCTTGCTTTTGCCACCCGCCTGGCCCCTTCATGCTGTAAGCCCGAATCTTCTAGGCTGTAATGATCCATGAGTCACTCAGTGGCACACAAGCTCACTGCTTTGTTTTCAAAACACTTTCCCTTGGTCAAAATCCCAGGCTATCCAGTGCCATTAGCAAGCCTGGGCATTCATGCTGTCCGTGAGGCCACTGGCTAAGAGTGACATGTCCAGATGTTCCAGTGATTAAGGGAGACTCTGGAGCAGAGACCAGCAGGCTGGGATGTGGGGCCCCTTCCAGCACAGTCTGCACCCCACCATTGCTTATCAAGGCCCCCTAGATGACTCCATTTTGATGCCAAGCTAGCAGAAATAAAACTGTGCCAAGTGGAGCCCCTCCCCTTTCTTTGAGATGGGGTCTCATGTTGCCCAGCCAGGCCTGGAACTCATGACATAGCTGAGTGTCATCTTGAACTTCTGATCTTTCTGCCTCTGCCTCTCGAGTGCTGAGAGAACAGGCACACGCTTGCTTTTACTCAGTCCTGGGAGCAAACCTAGGGCTTTGTACATGCTAGGCCAGCTCTACCTACTGAGCTAGCCGCCACCACATCTCCAAGTAGATTTTTTTTTAAGTAAATAAAGAGATCCATTTAAATTCCTTCTCAGCAGTACTTTGATGTCCAAGATTAGAAACTGCTTCCTCGAATATAACTCGGCATATTATTTCTGCACCTGCTGGAATGTGATTTCCTGCTGTGTATCACTTGGCAGACTCTTGTTAAAACAGGTACTTTGTTAAGGAGGAAGCCTCTCCATTTCCTGCCTGGGAACTAGGTGGCTTGCTTGTCTGAGGGTCTGCTGCCACCTACTGGACACCTGAAGAATAGCGACATTCTGAGTTGAATGGCGGGGGGGTGGGGGATGGGGGGGTAGGATAGGGGGGTGGGGGGGGAGTGGGGGAGGTGGAGGGGGGTGGAGAGGTTGTGGGTGTCTTGTTCAGAATGGAGAGGGGCCCACTGGCCAGGAGCGGCCATCTTCATGTTAGGGGGCTTGGTGCTATGGTTGTACCTCCCTTCCTGTTCTCATCTTCCTCTTCTTCCTCCCTTCTCCTCCGACCTCCTGATAACGCTTGCTTTTGAACACGGCCCACGGTAAAAGAAATGAACCGGAAGAGGGAATGGCTGCCGTCTGGACGTTGCTTCAGAAAATGCCCCCATTGCTTCAGGATGTCCTTCTCTGTATTACCCATCCTGTGTGTCTGTGCGTGACCTGTGCAGGGGGGCACAGCTGTACAGATGTGCCACGGGGATACTCCGAGCTGGGAGCCAAGGTGCTTCACCCACATGGGCTCAGAGCCGGTGCCGGGTACCCTGGAGATTGGCGGTGGCCAGCGGGACACGTACTGGGCCAAGAAGACACTTAGTCAGACCCGAGGACGGGGTCTCAGTAGCCCCTCCCCCCACCAACAGGTACAGCTGTTGCTGCCTGAACAGTTAAAGGGGATTACACAGTGGGGAGTGGCCCTCTCCAAACCCCGGGAGGGCTCTGAGAACGGGGGTCCAGCGGCTTTCCCTAGCCGGTGGTGTGTCACGGAGCAGCTGGGGACTTCGTGAGACATCACCTCAGTTCTCAGCTCCTACTTCTCATAGGACCGTCCTGGCCCTTTAGAGTGAGAACTAGTTTCCTTCCGCCAGAACTGGACATGGATGGCCAAGCCTGGCTTCACAACGTGGCTCAGACCTCCTGGCTTGGAAAACTTTCCCAGGGTTTCCTCTACCCCACTCTTCTCCTTGCTTTTTTCTGTACATCTGCACATATATCCTTAACTCTGCCTCTTCCACTGCCCGCCCCCCCCCAACCCCCCCACCCTCCCAACCCCCCACCCCCTGCAAACCCATCTGGGGCAGAGTGAGCACGTGGAGTCCTAGAGTTTTAAGTTCCCATGTATAAACCTGACCCTTGTTCTCCAATGACCCTTTGGTTCCTCAGGGGAAGGATCACATTGGTGGTGATATTCACCTCTGTTCTTCAGAGTCCCCTCCCCGGGTCCCCAGAGCAGAGATGCCTCTGTCCCTAGGAGCTCTGAGGGACCAGGCAGCTATGGGATAGGACTTTCTACCTCTGGGTGCCTGTTCTGTGGAATCAGAAGACAAAGCTAGGGTGTGGCAAGTCTTGCTGGATAGAGCCACATGGAGAGGCCCTGAAGGCAGCCAGGAAGCAGCTGCTTGTGCAGACTGACTCCAGTGAGGGTTCTTTTTGTGGGGACCATGGTCAGCATGGCATGAATGCTTTCCTTGTCTCCTCTGGTGACACGTGCTGTCTGCCTTGGTCTGGAAAGCCCATGAGGCTGTTTAGGGTGAGGAACCTGGCATCGAGAAGGACCCCTCCCCACCCAGGGGACGCCACGGCATCACCCTGCCTGTACCGTCCATCTAGCTGAAGTGGACAATGGCCATTAGAGAGGACACGTATGTTCTTTGAATACAGATGCTAAGAGCTAAAATCAGGGCACTTTTGGAAGGCCCAATTCTCTGACTGATGGTGGGATGGCCCTGGGAGTGAGCGGTGGGTAGTACATGGTGGGCTGTGCTACTGGATTGTCAGGGATACAGCCTGGCCCTGGAAACTGCCCATTCTCAGTATGCCTTGTCAACAGATAGGTCTTAGTGAGAAGAAGAGAAAGGCGATGCCCAGTGACCCCCTCCCTGCCATCATCTTCAGGGTCCGGACACGATGTTCAGGTATAGACAGAAGACAAGCTTCTGGTGTAACTAAGCAGTCCAGGTCAAAGGTGTCGTCCCACCCATCACTGACCCATCCTCATCTCAGCCCCGGCCTCTCCTGCAAGGTGTCCGCGATTTGTCAATGCTGTGCGATGTCTCTTTCCAGGAGACAAGACCCCCGTCCACACCCCGCCTGGCCAGCGCCCGACGTCAGCCTCTTCTTCCTCCCAGCAGACTCCTGTCTGGGATAAAGGCCTCCTTTAGAAAATGTTCATTCCTGCTAGGATGGGTAGGGGATCCAGCAGGCTGGCACATGTGCGGGCCAGGGGGAGGCAAAGGCACCCTCTATACCAGGCAGGTGGGAGCCCTCCCCAAAGACCACAGAAAGATATGTTTATTTATGGCGATTTGACCACCTCTGAGGGTGTCCTAATCAGAAACTCCAGATCTGGGAATGGGTTTCCGAGCTTAAGACTTGTCTCTTTGGGAGCACTCCCCATTCGCCTGTTCCTCACATCACTTACGCCTAGCATAGCGCAGCTCCTCGGCCCCTGCCCACTTCTCCCCTCCCTGACTCCTTTTCCTAACTCCTGTCTTCCCCACTCCTTTCATCCCTCCCTCTCTCCTTCCTTACTTCCCCCTCCCTCCTTCTCTCTTCCTCTCCCTCCTCCCTGAGTCTCTCCCTTCCCCCTTTCCCCTCCTCTTTTCTTTCAGACTTTCACTTTTCTTTACCCTTCCCTCCCCCTCCTCCCCTCCCCATTGTTTCTCTCCCCCTCCTCCCCTCACCCCATTGTTTCCCTCCCCCTCCTCCCCTCCCCCATTGTTTCCCTCCCCCCCTCCTCCCCTCCCCCCATTGTTCCCCCCTCCTCCCCTTCCCCCATTGTTTTCCCCCCTCCTCCCCTCCCCATTGTTTCTCCCCCCCTCCTCCCCCTCCCCCATTGTTTCCCCTCCCCCTCCCCCCTCCCCCATTGTTTCTCTCCCCCTCCCCCCTCCCCATTGTTTCCCTCCCCCTCTCCCCCCTCCCCCATTGTTTCCCTCCCCCTCCCCCATTGTTTCCCTCCCCCTCCTCCCCCTCCCCCATTGTTCCTCTCCCCCTCCTTCCCTCCCCCACTGTTTCCCTCCCCCCTCCTCCCCTCCCCCATTGTTTCCCTCCCCCTCCTCCCCTCCCCCATTGTTTCTCTCCCCCTCCTCCCCTCCCCCATTGTTTCCCTCCCCCTCCTCCCCTCCCCCATTGTTTCCCTCCCCCTCCTCCCCTCCCCCATTGTTTCTCTCCCCCCTCCCCCCCCCCTCCCCATTGTTTCCCTCCCCCTCCTCCCCTCCCCCCATTGTTTCCCTCCCCCTCCTCCCCTCCCCCCATTGTTTCCCTCCCCCTCCTCCCCTCCCCCATTGTTCCTCTCCCCCTCCTTCCCTCCCCCACTGTTTCCCTCCCCCCTCCTCCCCTCCCCCATTGTTTCCCTCCCCCTCCTCCCCTCCCCATTGTTTCCCTCCCCCTCCTCCCCTCCCCCCATTGTTTCTCTCCCCCTCCTCCCCTCCCCCTCCTCCCCTCCCCCTCCTCCCCCTCCCCCTCTCTCCACCACTCCCCTCTTTATCATTCTTCCCTTTCTGTCTCCATGATGCATTCTGTCCCAACACCCCCTTGTTCTCTGGCACTCTGTCCCCCTGGCCAGACTGCCACTGCAGTGCGACCCTCTGTTTCTGGTGTCTGCATGGGCTCCTTCCAAGATCCCAAGGAAGAATGGAAAGGATGTACCAAGGCAGTCACGTTTTTTTGTTTTTTTCTTTTTTAAAGAACTTTCCCAAATTAACACATTTTTGCCTGCAATCTGTTAGGGCACAGCTGTCCCTTTGTCCTTTGAGTTCCTTGTGGATAGCATCAGAAGCAGCCACAGGCACTTTTAAGGTTTGGGAGGTAAAACATGGAGTTGGAAAACACGCAGTCTGGACTCTGTGGCAGGTACCTGGATGATGGACACTCCTCCTGTCCTGAGGTAAGTCTTTGCGAGCTACCCAGGGCAGCACAGCTCACCACCACTTCACTGATCACCTGCTTTCAGACACGAAGGCTGCACAGGATGTTCACATGCCCTGTGGGGCGCGGTCTGAAAGCACGCGGACAGTGAAAGTGAGTCTTGGTTTGACGAGGTGGAGGACATCGCTACTTCAAGGAAAGGTCTTACCGTGAGCGTGGCTCAGAGGAAGTTCTTGCGATAGAAAGGGATTGGGGAAAGGCATCTTACAGAGGACGACTCCTGGAGAAATCTTCTCATCAAGGAGGACTCCTGCAATAATATTCTCACTGAAGAGGGCCCCTGGAGAGGTGTGCTGGAGGAAAGCTCAGTTCTCAGAGTCGGGGGATTCACTATTCTCACACACATGCAATTAGACACATACCGTGTCTCTGTTTTTCTCTTCTGAACAAAATTGTGTAGCGCGAATTCTAATTGGTCTTAATAATAAAAATCCGGAGTCAGATATCAGGGTAAAAGCTGAAAGATCAGAGAAGCAGAGTAGCAGTCACTGGAGAGACTTTGTAGAAGAAAACTCAGCAAAATTCCCAGCCAATAAGCACCCTGTGCTCAGTGGTTGTATTTAGAATTGCCCATTTTATCGCTGTCAACCATGGGGACTGGGTCATAGCTGTATGGCCATTGTTGGTACTGGTGGTTCCGTAATCTGAGCTGGAGCCAGCTTTGGTGATTCCTGGTAATATGGCCCTCAACATTATTTTTCTTAAAGAGGTCTCCCAAATCACGTGAGTATTAGGGTCCACCGTTGCCCTGGCTTCTGAAAACAGCCTTGGGAGAGCCTTGGCTTCTCTGACACGAAGTTCAACACTGAAGGCACAGGCTCCCAGGGCTGCTGGTGAGGGATGGTTTCCAGCTGAAAATACCTTGACTGTTGCTCATTGCTTAGCATCTGCAGAACCAGCCAGGGCAGACATGGTGATGTGGTATTCCAGGCTGGAATTTTCTGGCTTCTTTTCCCAAAATGGTCTGGACTCTACAGAACACCAGTACCTCTGAACAGTCATCCGAGTCTGACACGTGTTCTTGAAGCCTGGCTCAACTAACTCTTCGAAGAAGTAAAGGGTGTGTCCAAAGCTTCAGCTCAGCCACTGGAGGTACTAGTACTGTGGTTGGTCACAGCATCGGCCTCACCATGCTCTAGGTCAACTATAGACTTTGCTCTACAAATCACAGAAAGGCGGTACAGTTTTTAAAGGCAGAATCTGTGTGGTTGTCAGTCCCAGTTCCAGCTTGGAGCTCCTTGGCATCATCGAGCCATGTTCCCGAGGCCGTTTGGTGATACAGCATTCACCCAGGAAGCCTGCACCTGCATTAGAAGGGGTCACTCCAGTGGGCCAGGGGTCAGTCTGGCCTGACCCTCTCCTCCCTGAAACAGGGCTCAAGTGGCTGCCATCCAAACTGTGGCAAGTGACTGACTGTCACATGGTGTGCTGGAATGGACAGCCTCCCAGTGTACTTTTGGAGACTGCCCTGGACCACACTGCAGACGCGTGTATCTAATCTCAGGGGCGTGGGATTGGACATCAACATTTTAACATTCTGGCTTGTTCTGAAGGTCAGTCAGGTTTGAGACCCTGGCATCTGGGTCAAATTTGTGTATGTGTTCATTGTCTTCTGGTTTCATTGATAAGGTTAGCTATAGCTCTCTCAAAAGATGAGTGTGTGGTGGCAGAGGACCTGAGTTTGATTCCCATCACCCATATCCAGCAGCTCACAGATGTCTGTAGCTCCAGCTCCAGGTGATCCAGTACCCTCCTTTGGACTATGCAGGTACCTATATGTATATGGGGTGTGCACACGCGTGTGCATACACACACACACACACACACACACACACACGCACGCGCACACACACACACACTAAAATACAGGAAGAAAGCATCTCTGAGAATAACCAGACACCTGAAGAAGTGGACAAGACCTGGGAAGAATCATTCACCTGTCCACCATAGTAGGGGCTGGAGTGGCTTTGATTTGGGCTTTCCAGGACAGCTGCTGATGCTGCTGGCGGACTAGCCCCCCGAGTCAGGCCGCTCACTACCGCTCACTTCTACGATTCAGTGGAAGCCCCAGTCTTTCTGACGGTCATCAAGCTTACTCCCAGGCAGGCAGCTGGCCAGGGTAAGATGCTGTTCATAGGAAGACTCTGATCACAGCGTGAGTCCAGATTCTACCTGGCAAGCACCTACTGGGTGAAGAGGTAGCCACCCCCATCACCCGAGGGGTAAGGCAGGGGTCCCCCTGAGCTTTCTGGGCAGAGTCCCCTCATTTTGAATAGGAGTAACTGCTCTTGCACATGATTAAGCTAAGTTGGCCTGGACTCTGTGGGGCTACAGACAGGGTCTCTTGTGATGTCATGGCCTCTTATGGTGTCATGCTTCCTATGGTTGCACAGGTATGTATGACAGAGTCAGTGGTAGGTGGCCTGAGACTGGGGTGCCAGCGTCAGGCCGGACTCCACGTGGGAGGGTTATTGCCATGAAGCCATCCTCGGCAATTCCACGGACTAGAAAACGGAGTTAATGTGATCAGTAGGGGAGTTAATGTCAGGTCAAGAGGTTCAGGAACATGAGAATCTGAGGTAAAAAGGGTAAAGACACCTGTGCAACAGTTACAAGGTCCCCACACATGTAGGAATACACCTTCCTATGAAAGAGACATGCATGTCACACATACATACATGACACATAGATATGCACACATATTTCACATTCACAACACATGCATATAGACACAGATACACATGCTAGGACACTCCACCACACACAGATGCACACATACAGAGACACAGCATACATAGGTATACCCACATACACAAACACACATACTACATGGATAACACATATACACATCTCACACAGATGTACACATAGGATCACATATCACATATGCAGAGGCCTTTCCACAGCCACCCACATGCAAAGACAAGCACACCGAACAGATACACAAAGCACATTATGGAAGAACAAAGGCCCAGCATCCCTCTTTAGACTAGGTCTCCACATCCCGTGGGCAGAAGTGCAGGTTTCGATTGCAATAGCTGTGCAGGTGCATCAGGCCAGATGTAGCCCCACCTGCACAGGTCTTGCGTAGGAGGCTGGCTGCTGTTTGGTGGTGTCATGTGACACTATTTCCTGAGAAAATGTTAACAAACATCTACTCACCCCAAATAGGGACTCAACAATAAACCAAAGGAACCATACCACCAAAATTCACCTCTGTGAACCAAGTTTACTGGTCTCCCTAGCAGGATTATGGTCGTATGTATGGGTGAGGGGCTAGTTATTCGGGCAGGGATAATTCAAATGAAGCTGCAACACCAAAAAGCCCAGCCTGGAGCCCTGAGCCTCACTGCACAACTTCCACACAGCTCAACAGGTTGGAAGAATGTCTATTCTAGGCAGCTTGACTCATCTGGTCTCTCAGCAGTCCTTACTGCTTATATAAGCCTGGAGAGGGAGGGGTCTAGAACATCTGATCAGTTTCAGGGACTTCCTGAAGCTTTTTGAGTTGTTCACGTCCTGAATCTCAAGGAGCTTCCCTGCTGGATGGAATGTTTTATTGGGGGGGGGGGACCTGATGTACAAGAGGTACATGAGATGAAGGGAAGGTACTGAGAAAATGAGTCTGGGGTATCTTATTAGCTTCAAGGGAAATGCATTCTGGAGCAAACATTTGTCTAAATGTCTTAATTACGGGAAAAAATACCAACCAAGGTGTTTGTGCCCTGCTCCCAGAACTCTCTCTCTCCATCTCCCAAGACCTGCCTTCCTCCCTGTCAGGAGACTTGCTTAGCTTTGGGTGAGCACTCTGTGGAGCGCCCTGGCAGACTGTGAAAAACACGGGGCTGTGAGGAACACAGCAGAGGTCACTAGTGGTAGCTTTATAAGCAAGTACCAATTCCGTTTCCTTTCTGTTCTTCACAGCAGAATATCAAAGGAAACAAGAAGAGGGGTGACCATTGCGGGGGTGGGGGACAGTGTGAGAACACGACCTATCCGGAAGTCTTACAAGTGGGTGGAGCCTGCCAGTCTGAAATGCTCTTGTGAACTCTCGGGTTCACTCTAGAACCAAAACTCTGCAGTTTGGTGCAGTGATGCTACTGGCCTGCCCTGCCTGGGGAAGCTACTTCCTGTCTGACAGTGTGCTTTCCTGAGCCGTGGTCCCTCTGCTTCCTCACCTGTTCTGCACCCTCTGGGGTGGGAGCCTTTCTGTCCTGCATAAGGTGCACTGGGACAGGGGGAATTTGAGAACCCGTTCCCATGCAGCAGAGTCTGTACGGCCTGTAATCCAGTGGT